>NC_142066.1:28755462-28914748 GCF_059756535.1 Pantherophis guttatus | reverse complement strand
CTTCATCAACAAAAGTCTAGTTTCTAAATAAAGGGCAGTAATAGTTCCACTTTATCTGGATGCCATCCAAATAAGACACAATCTTATTTGGGCAGAAGCAATCTCAGCAACGGCTCACTTTTGAACATGACACTTTAAGAAGGATGGAGACAAACTGAAACAAGTTAGAGAAGGACATCAAGGAGGATTAAGTTGATTAGAAACTCCTTTTGAGAGAGACTGAAGAAAATGGGTACAGTAGTTTTAGCTTTAGGTAGAGAAGACGAAGAGGGATATGATAGCACTTTTCAAAAATCTGAAAGAATGTCATGCAGAAGATCAAGACCTGCTCTCTCTTGTTTCAAAGTAAAATGTGGAATAATGAGTTAAGATTGAAGGTAGATAGGTTCCAATTGAAGGTCAGAAAAATCTTCCTAATAATAAAATTAGGTAGATAGTACAGCCAGTTACACAGAAAGGTGGTGGTTTTGTGTATCTCTCCACCCCATAGTTTATTGTATGAGCAGATGCTATACAGGTAGTTCTCGACTTACAATAGTTTGTTTAGTGACCGTTTAAAGTTACAATGGCACTGAAAAATGTGACTTATGGATGTTTTTCACAGTTGCAACCTTGATCATGAACCTTACTCCCCATGATTAAAAATTCAGATGCTTAGCAACTCGTTCACCTTTATGACTGTTGCTGTGTCCCAAGATCATGTGATCACCTTTTGCGGACTCCTCACAAGCAAAGTCAATGGGGAAGCCAGATTCATTTACTAACTTAACAACTGCAGTGATTCACTTAACAACTGTGGCATGAACAGTCATAAAATGGGGCAAAACTCACTTAACAGATGTCTTACTTAATAACAGAAATTCTGGGCTCACTTGTAGCCATAAATCAAGGACTACCTGAACAGCCATCTGCCAGAGATGCTTTGATATCCTCTTGGACTCCAAGACATAAATGCTGCTTTCCAACTCTATGGTTCTAAACTACCAGTCTATTCCAATCCGTTTCCTGCCTGCCCAAACCCTAGCAAACATTTCTATTAGTTTTAACCCAAATATATACAAGTACTCAGTGGTGGGTTGCTACCAGTTTTCCCAGGTTCGGGCAAACCGGTAGCAGTGGTGGCAGGAGGGTCCACCCACCCGCCTGGATGTCATCAAATACTGTCTGCGCATGTGCAGAAGATTCTGTGCATGCGCAGAAGTGGCGCACACAAACCGGTAGCAAAGGTAAGTGAAATCCAGAACTGCGGGTACTCCTTGACTTACAACCATAATTGAGCCCAGAATTACAGTTGTAACTTGTGCTGGTTATCATATAACAGACCTGATTTTATGATTCTTTTTGTGACAGTCGTTGAGTGAATGTGGTAGTCGTTCATTAAGCGAAGGCCACGGCTGTTAAGCATTGTCTGCAATGGGTGTTTTTTGCAGGAAATGCACGGTTTCCACCCAAAAATGTTGTAAATTGAAGTCACATGATCACTGCAAACCGCCGTAAATGCAGGCTAGTTGCCGAGTACTCAACATACAATCACATGATCATGGAGACAGGCAGCCGTCGTAACTTTGAAACTTTAAAAAGGGTCATCAGCACTTTTTGGGGAGGGGTCTGTTATAACTTTGAATAGTTGCTAAATCCAGAACAGACCAAGATTTTCTTTTAACAAGGGAATAACATGTTCTGTTTTGCCTGTGGTCCGTTCTAGATTTCCTTTACAATCCTGATATCTCGATTCCTGTAAATTATTCTATTTTTTGGTCATTAGTCTTCTATTCTGCCTCCCATCTTAGTTTAGATCCTATTAGCTCTGCTAAGCATTTGCTCTTGTAGAGTGGGATTAAGTAAGAATGCTATGTAATGTGTTCCTTCTTCCAGAAAACTCTTTCTCAACTCAGGATTTTTATGTACAGTAGTGCTTAATCACAGTGTGACTAATCACACCCTGACTACAGGGTGTGGTCAAAAGTGCCAAAGTGTTGCCAAAAATATATAAAATATATAAAATAAAACAGATGGAACTTCAATTGTATCACTGCAACAATCATTTTGACTTTTATGACCATACCTTGCAAATAACTTGCTTATTAAATCCCAATAGGTAAAATAATAATAAATTATTCAGCAACATTAATTAAAAGTTTCCTACCTGTGGATAATGCAGCCTGGGAGATTAGAAATGGATTTTCCTTTAATTTTGCTCTCCGAACAGGATATTAAATTTTGTGCATTTATTATTATTAATATTAACAATTATTATTATTGACTTTGAATGTCAGATGATTCCCCAAATGAAAGGATAGACAGAAAAAATTATAAGCACAGATAAATATTCTATGTAGTGCCTAGTTTCATTGCCTTGTCCATTTACAGGTTGCCAATTCCAGCTGAAACCAGTCTTAGAAATACCTCCCTTCTCATAAATGTGAGTGAGTGACACATTTATATGTCTGTGCAAAAAATATATGTACAGGTAGATATCAAGAGTTCATTTAGTGACCATTCGAAGTTCAACAGCACTGAAAAAAGTGACATTCTTCATACTTACGACTGCTGCGGCATCCCCATGTTCACGTGATCAAAATTCGGGCATTTGGCAACTGACTCATATTTATTATGGTTGCAATGTCCTGGGAAAACGTGATCCCTTTTTGCGACCTTCTGACAAGCAAAGTCAATGGGAAAGCCAGATTCACTTAACAACTGTGTTATCAACTTAGCAATTGCAGTGATTCATTTGACAACTGTGGCAAGAAAAGTCGTAAAATGGGGCAAAATTCACATAACAAATGTCTCACATAGCAACAGAAATTTGGGGTTCAAATGTGGTTGCAAGTCAAGGACTACATATACCAGGGACGGGTTTCAAAACCCGTTGCTACCGGTTTGCTTGTGGGCGCGTGCGTGCTTGCACACAACACTTCTGCACACGAGCAGAAGCTTCTGCGCACATGCAGAAGCGTCCAGGCGAGTGGGCGGAGCCTCCCGCCTTCCGCCGCCGCCGCCACCGGTTCGTCTGATCCGGTGTGAACCGGTAGCAACCCAGTAGCGTACACTGGGTACAGTGTACAGCAGCGTACACTGACATGTACGCTACTGTAATCAGAAGCCAGATTCCAAAAGAAGGAAGAAAAAATACCAATTGAATTATTTCTGTTTGAAATAAGTCACCTGTAAATGGCTCCATTTATAAAAGGCATATACAGATATATCTCCTGCATGTACCAAACGTTTTCCCTCTTCCACATTCACTCAAAAAAACACAACTCTACATGCATAGAATGAGAAAGAGAGAAAAATTCCTTATAATTTCGTTCTCGCAAAGTCAGAGGAAAAAGTAAGAAAATATAGTTTAAAAGAAAGAGACATTTATCCTAAACAGGGAGGAAAGAGAAGGAGAAAACTGGATGGAGGGGGCGTGGGGGTGTGAGGCAAAGAGAATAAGATACTGAACAGAGAAGGAAAAAGGTGAGAGGAAATCCTCTTTTGAAACAGCATTACAAATGTGCTGGTTTCAGCAGGCAGGCAGCTGCTCTCTGTGATGGCCGATCTTCAAAGCAACTCAAGCTATACAACAGGTATGCAGCCATTTGCCCCTCCTACTACCCATTCCCCCCCCATTAACATTTTCTAGCCTTCTCAAATATAAGAACACTCCCTCCTTTCAAAGGAAATTATAGGGTAGGAAAAAGAACCCTCTTCCTTTTAACTAAATATGGTATAATGTACTATATAGCAAGAGGGAACGAAATAATGGAAGGAATCCGGTAATTTATGCATCAGGCATGCAGGGAGCTGCAGCTTTCTTAGAGGGCAATTCATCTCAGTTCCTATACTAAATAGGATAAAGTAAGCCGGACAGGACAGTTCCAAATCAAACATGAAATTTTACAAGAGGTCTATAGATGCCATCATGTGTCATTTGTAACCACCCCATGTTTCCTCATCATTTATTTTATCTTTTTTCCCCCTTACAATAAAAAATCCATTAAGGAGAGAAAGATGGAGCAGCTGCCCAATTCCTTTTGATTAGAAATGCTTAAGTGTCATCTGTCTGGAAGCAGCCCTGATCATCCTCACTCTGATTTCATCCTAGGACGCTACAAGAAGCAGCCTCACCTTCTCTGGTTCCATCCAGAACATTCTGAGGTCTTGACCTCCAGACAGGCCGATTTCTTTCCTAAAAGCGGCAAGTGATCAGAAAGGTTGGTTTAATGATAAATTCCAACCCAGCTAATAAGGGATCAGATCAATGGTGTGTTTCAATTTTTTTTACTACCAGATCGGTGGGCATGGCTTGGTGGGCGTGGCAGGGGAAGGATACTGTAAAATCTCCATTCCCTCCCCACTCCAGGGGAAGGATACTGCAAAATCCCCATTTCCTCCCGATCACCTTTAGCTTTCTCCAAAATTGGGAAGTCCAACCTCATCTAGGAATAAACATGGAAAATATCTGGTCCAAATACCATCTGCCACAGAGTCTTGCTAGAGCTAAGTCTGAATTTGTTCCTCCGACAGGCTCCAGGCACAATTTTGACAAAAATCACTTGAGCAATCCAGGACTGAGATATACAACTGGGTATCATTGGCATATCTGACCCTCAATTGACAAATTACCCCATCCAGAGCATTCTGTAGATGTTAAAAGGAAGGGAAGAGACCATCCCACAAGTTAGGGACTTGGGGCCTTATCCCCATTCAAGATGAACTGAACCCTCCCACACACAAAAAAGGAAGAGGATTCTAAAATCCCTCTGTGAGGTCCAGAAGACCAGTATGATCAATGGTATTGAAAGATCCTAAGAGATCAACAAGAACCAGGATGGTACCCCAACTCCATCCCAGCTCTTTCAGAGGTCATCAGCAAGCATGATCAATATTTTTTCATCACTATATCCCAGGGGCAGGTTTCAAAACCCATCGTTACCATTTTGCTTGTGGGCGTGGGCGTGACGCTTCTGTGCATGCACAAAAGTATCTGGGTGGGTGGGCGGAGCCTCCCGCCCTGTGGTGGATTTCAAAATATTTTACTACTGGTTCTGTGGGTGTGGCGTGACATGGCTTGGTGGGCGTGGCTTGGTGGGCATAGCAGGGGAAGGATACTGTAAAATCTCCATTCCCTCCCCAATCCAGGGGAAGGTTACCGCAAAATCCCCATTTCCTCCTGATCAGCTGGGACTTGGGAGGCAGAGAATAGATGGGGGTGGGGCCAGTCAGAATTTTTACTACCAGTTCTCTGAACTACTCAATTTCCGCTACCAGTTCTCCAGAACTGCTCAGAACCTGCTAAAACCCACCTCTGCTCCTGCTGCCGCCATTACTGATTCGCCCGATCTGGGGCGCGAACCGGTAGCAACCCACCACTGCTATATCCTGATGTAAAGCCTACTTGAAGGGGCTCCAGATAATCATTTTCCTCTCTGAAGCCAAAATTCAGCCATTTTTTTGACTACTTTCCCTAACGAAGAAAACCGGAGAATAGATAAAAGTTATCTAGGATTGTTGGATTATACTTTTATCTTTCTTTCTTCAAAGGCCTCCTACATACCACTCATGCAGGAGACCTCTCTCCTCCTTTGCCACCATCATTAGCCCTCCCCACTCCAGATGCCTTTCCCCACTGGTTTCCCCCATTGATCAGACAGGGCTGGGGTTATACCTGATGACAGACTACCAAGCCTTGCCCTCTGCATAAACTTTACAAATCTTTGGGATTAACAGCCTAGTTAAAGATGAATTTGTTGCCCAAACTCACTCAGAGCAACTTCTCAGAGTTAATGAAAAAGCTAATCAGAGACCAGAGAAGAGAGAAACAAGACTCAAGAGAAGACAGTTTTGCAGAAGGGAGGGGGGGGAATCTATTCTCACATGGGGAGCATAGGTCCTAATCTGAGATTCGCTGGCTTTGTCTCCCAGCCTCATCATCGGTCACCTGGGTCAGGTCAGAGCAAGATAAATTGGTAGCTGCTCTGATGTGACACCCAAGTCCTTGAATTCTGGCAATTTATTATTCATTAAAAGCTGTGTGAAGCAATCACCTTGGATAGAGACATCTGTCTGCATTTATGAGACAGCCCCAAAGTGGAACGCATCCAAAGTGGGTGGAAGGCAAGTGTATAGAGAAGGACGGACTTGGTCATATTCCTCATCATAATACAATGTGATAGAGCACATTGCAAATGTCCAAAGTGCTTTGCATGCATTAACATAAGTCTCTGCTCCATCTTATATATATATATATATATATATATATATATATATATATATATATATATATATATATATATGTAGGTCTTTGGTTATTCGGGTCTTCTCCCACGTAAAATTGGAAGTGTCTTGGCGACGTTTTGACGAAGTCTCATTCGTCATCTTCAGGCTGGTGTTCTCGGCTTCGTGCTTCCAGGAGCACCTGCTCCTGTAAGCACGAAGCACGAAGCACGAAGCCGAGAACACCAGCCTGAAGATGACAAATGAGACTTCGTCGAAACGTCGCCAAGACACTTCCAATTTTACGTGGGAGAAGACCCGAATAACCAAAGACCTACATACAAACACCCGCGAAAACCTGAGAAAACAAATTATATATATATATATATATATATTATAAAGATAGGTCAGTGTTAGGCTAACCAAATTTCAGGTGTGGAGTTGGGAGGAAGGATGAGCCTCCAAAGGCCACCTTAGACAGTTCATGATTAAGGATAGCATTTTACTGAGGGAAACACTCATTTCTATCCAACTTCATATAAATGGCTCACCACATGTTTTCCATTGTTACACGATGAGACAGAAAACAGCCATTGTGGGATTGTTTCCCAGAGTTTAATCTAGAAATCTGCTTTTGGTGCTCTATCCTAGAAGTGAAGCTGTCAGGAAAATAAGAGGGCATGCAGTCACATACCAAATGTGTTTTCTTCAGAGCGCTAACTACCAACCAGTCCACTCTGCATCAGGGATTAGGTCTCCTAGGACAGAGGGAGGGCCTCAGGTTCTGGCTCCAGCCCCAGAACCTTTCATTGTACAAATTAAACCATGAGATGAATAGCTTGGAAGGACGAGTGGTAAAAGATACAAAAGGTAGTCTGTTCCAAAAAGAATGTGGAGATAAATAGGAGACTGGGATGAAGATACCTCTGTCAAAGGGTATGGTGTTGTTTCCCCACACTTAGTAGATGTAGTCCTTGATGTATAACCACAACTGAGACCAGAATTTTGGTTGCTAAGCAAGGCAATGCTTAAGTGAGTCATGAATGAAGGTGAATATACATGTCCCAGGGTAATGTTGCAGGATCCAATCTGGGTCAATCACTGGAACCAGAGATTTAGTCTTCCAAGCTTTCAGACTCATGCGGGGGCCCATCTTCAGGGAACTCTGAAGTTCACTGAAGTTCACTGAGTATGCTGGACTTTCTTGCTTTTATTTGAAGATGTTTCGCTTCTCATCCAAGAAGCTTCTTCAGCTCTGACTGGAAGGTGGGAAATGGAAAGATTTATATTACTTGCAGACAGCTGGTCATTAGCATCCTTTTAGAGAATCATTGAGGCCACTTGAAGATTTGTCTGTGTTCTCAGGGTCACCTGAGTAGTGCAAATGGGTGTGGAGCCTTCTTGGAACTGCTGAAAGAACTATGTTGTAAACTAGAGATAGATGATGTCTTATTCCTCCCCCTCAGTTGAGAGAGGGTCGTTCAATTTTGACTAGATGGCCTCTTTGACCCCTCTTTCAAACCAGCGATCCTCTCTGTCCAAAATGGGGACTTTGCTGTCTTCAAAAGAGTGGCCTTTGTCTTTTAAATACAGATGGATTGATGAAACTTGTCCTGATGGGTTTGTTCTCCTATGTTGTGCCATGCGTTTATGAAGTGGTTGCTTTGTTTCCCCGATATACGGATTTGCATATGGCTCACTGCATTGTATTACACATACCATGCTTCTGCTTTAGTGTATTCTTGGATCTGAAGTGTGAACGTATGTTGTGTTGGCTGAAGATCTTCCCGAGTTTTCTGATATTCCTGAAACATATGTAATGACAACGTTGCTTCGTTTAGTGTTCTCTTCTTTGCCTGTTATGGAGGAGCTTCTGTTGGGTCTTTTTTGAGATTTGATGGCTCACTTGGGATAGCCACATGCTCTGAGGGCTTCCTTGGTGTGTTTTAGTTCTTTGCTTACTTTGCTTATCAGAAACTGGCTGGAAAGGTTGCAAATGGCGATCATGTGATCCCGGGGAGGCTACAACCATTGTAAATACCCTGTTTCCCCAAAATAAGACATCCCCTAATAATAAGCCCAATTGGGCTTTTGAGCGCATGGCAATAAGGCCAAGCGCTTATTTCAGGGTTCAAAAGAAAAATATAAAACAGGGTCTTATTTTTGGGGAAATACAGTATAGCCAGTTGCCAAGTGCCTAAATTTTGATCACATTATAATGGGGTTGCTGTGCTGGTGATAAGTGCAAGGAGTGGTTGTAGTAGGCTCCAGTTTTTACAGTTTTTTCATCACTGTTGTAACTTCTAACGGTCATTAAATGAATGGTTGTAAGCTGAGGAATGACTGTATGTTATAACTAAAGAAAGTTTATCCAGAAAATCCTGCCCTGGCTGTGTTCATATGCAGTGCAATCACTTATTAAATAAAGCCTAACAAGATATATAGATTGTTTGAGAAGATCTGTCACAATCTCTTTCTACAGAACATCACCATAGGACTTGGATCTATGGAACAACAGAAAGCAGAACTATCTGTTCTGTAACATGGTCCAGCACATCATTAGCAGGAATATGAAAGACAGTTATAGGACATTCACAAAAATTGATTATCATCATCATTCTAGCCATTGTTTGTTCACTGAAGGATACAGGCCTCTTCCACATGTTTCCAACCAATGACTGAATATATTTGAGAACTATCTGTGCTGGGACATGCCGCAGAATAATGACACTATTATTTATTTCAATCAATTCCAATAATATTTTCATTATTTCAATTTAATAATATGGTCTCCCATCATAAGTGATTCTAGGTGGCTAACATAGGTTAAGACAATAACAACAACACAATAACCATTCATCCATGAACCTCCCAATATTCATGTTGGAAAAATGTCCATGTTTTAAAGGTTTTATGATATGCTATCAGGGTCAGGACCAACCAAATCTCAGGGTAGTAGTGGGAAGGGTATATTGTTCCAGAAAGCAGCCACAATAGAAAAGAGCCAATTCCACCAGTTGACATCCCCCAATAGACAGGATTTGGAGCATTCCATTCTGTTGGACCCTGTAAGACAAGTATAAACAGTTGGAGAGGGCTACTCCCACAAATAGCCCAGAAGATCATAGAGAAAAGGGAGAAAAAAACCTTTGATTTATAATCCTGTCATGACATGGCATGACAGTGTGCCTTTTGTTTTTGAGTCCCAAGAAGAAAGCACTCAGTTGAGGTTTGCATACTCACCACTCTAGCAGTCTAATATCTAACAAATTCAAAATCTTTCCTCGGTGTGTGGGAACTCAACCACTGGTACTCACCTAAACATATTAGTTTCTCCAGCAAGATGTGCTATTTGCAAAAAAAGTATTTAGGGAACTGTAGTGCTACAGTCCATTTCCCCATCCCAATCTAAATAAATTAATTAAACAGACAAACCTACTTCCTGGCAGGACATAACGGTAGACAGCCACAATATGAGTAACAGAGATCTGCTTTACCAGTAGATGGGTTGGCATATCATTATCATTTGTTACTGGAAAGGTAACATAACAGAAAAGGTGAAAATATCAAACAGTGTTCTGTTCCTCATTCTGAAGATCTTCAGCTACTTTTGTCATCTCTGGCATTCATAATTAGGTCTTTCCACCAGTTACTGTGGCATGGATAAACCTATCAGATTGCCTGAGGGATGAAAAACAACACGGGACAGCAGCCAACCTAATTTTGTAGGAGGACAAGGCTTGCTGAGTTATAATGCAAAGTCCACTATACCTCATCAACAAAACATGGAGAACATGGACCTTTAGTGATGGCTTCTTCTGTTTTGCACAGATGGCCATCCAAGACAGGAAGCGTTTCACAAAAATGCTAAGATGATGCAAAGTAGACACCAGGGCTGAAAACATCCTCTTAAGCAACCCTAATTGACTGAGAGACTACAGAGCGCCTTGGAAGACAGTTAGTCCTTGACTTACAACCATAATTGGGCCCAAAATTTATGTTGCTAAGTGAGAAATTTGTTAAGTGAGTTTCGTTCCATTTTATGACTTTCCTTGCCACAGTTGTTAAGTGAATTTGGCTTCCCCATTCACTTTGCTTGTCAGAAGGTTGCAAAAGGTGATCACATCACCCTGGGACTCTGCAACTGTCATAAATATGAACCAGTTGCTAAGCATCCAAATTTTAATCACACGATCAGGGAGATGCTGCAATAGTTGTAATTGTGAAAAACAGTCATAAGTCACTTTTTCAGTATTGTTGTAACTTTAAACAGTCACTAAATGAACTGTTGTAAGTCAACAGTTGTACTTACAGAGGGAGAGGACACAAATGCCGTAGTATAAATAAAGCGTCATCATTTACTGGCCAGGCTATATTTATCTTCATCTCTGCTTCATTTCAAAATTGGTAATTTCCAGAAATAAGCAAAGCAATATCTTGGAAACACTCTGAGAAAGCTAATGGCCTAAGATGAGGACAACATGAATGGCTGTAAAACTGTCTTAGGGGTTCTTTGTATCATTATGGAGATTCCATGTCGTCATTCACTTTTTTTTGAATCCTCAAAAAAAAAAAAAAACCCCACAAAACCCAGATTCTCATTTCCGAAGAATGCAAATTTCCATCAAGACCGTTCTATATAGAACCCAGAAATCCCATTTTCTACTCTTTCTGCATTCTGAATCACTTGTCCGACTCCTTTTTCAGAAAGCCATAATATTAACCCAGCAGCAATAGATGGTTAAATATTAGGACTCCTATCGGGAGGGGTCATTGCCTTCTTTTACCGCTCCTGCTGGGCTCAGTCAGACATTTTTCAACCTGTCAGGAACTTTGTTTTTAAAGCTAGGTTGATGTCTTCCTCCCTAAGGACGATGATAGGCTGAACTACAGGTCTCCCAGGTGGGTAAGGAAAAGAAGGGCTTGAAGAGAGTCACATAGAGCTGGAAGAGATGGTGTTAGGAAAGATAATGGTTGCAATGGACCTGGAGAATTGAGAGAAGCTCATTATAAAGAAATACAAAGCATATTTTCCATTCTTATGAACCACAATTGTTCCACCTTGTGATCCAGTTTTAAAAACGAGGAACTGAGCTTGAAAAATGGGGAAGATACCTAGATAGCCCACATTGGCTTTAATTTGTGACCCACTTACCTTGTTTCTCCTCTAATACTTCCCTCTCCTTTGTTTGGCTGCTTTCACGCATCTCTCCACTGTTCCAGTTTTGCCCCACAGATATTCACCCTTCCCAGATACCATGAGGTTGTTTTACTAAAATGAAAGTGCATGCATATTCCTGGAGCCGTTCTTCTAAATCCTGGAAACTTCCTTCAGAATGACATAGAACCTGAGCTGCTTTCATTTTACTTGGGAGAAGAACAGAAAGAGAGGCTGGCAGATCTCTAAGAGACCAGCTCATCTCCCCAAACTGTTTCTAACTGATCATAATGGACAGCTATCTTTTCCTTTTGAGTTTCATTTTTAAATTGTAGGCTAATCAGCTGGCACAACCTTGCATTTAATTATCTTAAGCTGCCCTGGGAACCTTTATTGCTAAAAAGAAGAATAAAAAGGCAGGAATCAAACAAACAGCCCCTCTGCCTCCTCTATCTCTACCAGGTGAGAGTACACAGCAGTTATTTAAGAGTTTTGTCTTACCTGGTCAACTCTTATTTTCAGTCACTGAAATGTAGGCAGCAGCAACCAAATTATTTAGACGCTGAAGCCGATTCCCAGTGAGGGTAAACTGAAGCATTAGGTGAGTTCAGTTTAGAAAAAATACAGTAGTGAGATAAGAAGGCCAACAATACCGAAGTTTATCGAATTAAATATGAAAAGTGAAAACTGTAGATAAAAAAAATTATTTTCTCCCTCTCTTATCATGCGAGCAGTTGAAGCCATCAATGAAATTGATGGGTCGTGGATTCGGGAAAGACAGCAGAAAGTACTTTTTTTTTGTACAGCGCATAATTAATTCATGGAATTGCTACTGGAGGACAGGATGAGGACAGAGTGATAGCCATAAGCAAGAATACTTTCAAAGATAGCAGAGCTTTGGCTTCTGGTTAGGAGAGGTATTATGGAACCGAAGGTGGGTGGGAACAGCAGAAGTTGTCCTCCAGCAGTGGCTGTAACACACTGCTGAGCATTAATTACTACAGACCAACAACAGCTGCTGCTTATTACCTTTTTGGGGGGTTCTGGAAACATCTGGTTGGCCACTGTAGGAAGTGAAATGTTGGACAAGATATATCTTTTCTTCTGGCCCAAAAGGGCTTTGCAGATTGCCAGTTCAGATATACCTCAACAATTATTCTCTGTTTTCCCAAAATGTAGAAATTATCTGAATTCCAGACATCTTAACAGAGCCAAAATAACCGTACCCAACTTCCCAATGCTGTACAGGTAGTCCTTGACTTACAACAGTTTGTTTAGTGACTGTTTGAAGTTATAACACATAGAAAAAAATGACTTACAACTGTTTTTCACTTATGACTGTTGCATCATCCCTATAGACACATGATCAAAATTTGTGTGTTTGGCAGTTGACTCATATTTATGACTGTTGCAGTGCCCTGGGGTTTTGTGATCCCCTTTTGCGACCTTCTGACAAGCAAAGTCAATGGGGAAGCTAGATTCACTTAATAACCAAGTTACTAACTCAACAATTGCAGTGATTCAGTTAACAAATGTGTTAAGAAAAGTTGTAAAATGGGGCAAAACTCACTTAACAAATGTCTCACTTAGCAACATAAATTTTGGGCTCAGTTGTGATCGTAAGTCAAAGACTAATGTTTCCCGAGGAACAAATATTTTAAGACATGCCGTTATGTTTATCCTGGCCATTAGTACCCATCTCCATCCTTATTTTGGCTCTCCTGCAATAATACTGTATTATTTTGTACTGGAATTCAATATAAATGTGAAATAATGAGCAGGAGGACATGCAAAGGCCAAGTGTTGTGTAATGTTGTTGCTTGGAAGTGATGCCGAAAGGTGCTGAAAGCCAAATCTCACAGGTTGGTCCAGAGCCAGATTCAGAACAACTGGATTATTCAGTTGACATAATTAGCATGCATAAATTATCAACAGGTAGGGATTTTTCCCTTTTCCTTTGGAGGCATTGCCAAGATCTTCCTTGTATCTCACCTTTTTTTTGTATTGCAGCAAAGAATCACTGAATTCTGACTTTTGTTCTGAATCTATTGTAAACATCCTCTTGGGCTCTCAGGAAACTACTGATCCAATCTCTCCTTTAATAGAGATTTCTTTTTTTTCCTCAGACAAACTGTCACAGCCAGGCCAGGTCTCATCCTAGATCCAATTCAAGAAGAAATGAAGGTGATGCTGAAATGAGATGACAGACTATGTCTGGTTACTTGCTAAAGGTGAACGCAGCACGATTGCAGTGGCTTTCTAGAATTAGAGAGGGAGTAGGTAGAGGAAGAGGGGAAAAGTAATGGTACCCATTTTTCTTGTCTTCTACAGAATGTCAGGTTTTTTTTTAAAAAAAAATTTTTTTTTTAGTTATTATTAATGTCCATGGCTGCCAATCTTAAATTCACGATTGGGAAGATTACAGTTCAGTTTGGCAGCCTGTTTGGCAGCTTATGTCCATTCCACAACTGCGGTCAATAGCTGACTTTTTCTTGTGTTGAGAAGGATTGTATGGCAAAGCCTACAGATCCACCCTCTCTTTGGCTTGAACTGTGAAACAATAGTTCAATGACAACATTGCCATTTCTAACATCTGTCTTGCTATTGCTTGACAGAATCCATGACTGTGGTACAGACCAGGGGTGGGTTCTAAATTTTTTTTACTACCGGTTCTGTGGGTGTGGCTTATTTTGTGGGTGTGGCTTGATGGTCATGCGACAATTATTTGGGATTTAGCAGAGGTACTGGTCTACCAGGCTTTTAAACTGCTTGCAGAGCTGTACTGGTCTACCCATTTATTTTTGCAGGCACCGGTCTACTCATTTGTTTTTGGAGGCACTGGTCTACCCATTTATTTTTGCAGGCACTGGTCTACCCATTTATTTTTGCAGGCACCGGTCTACTCATTTGTTTTCTTTTAACACTGATCAGCTGTAGGGCGCCCCTTTGAAGCCCCACAGCAAGAGTTTAAACAGTTTTTTTCCCTCTAGCCGATCAGCTGGGACTCAGGAGGCAGCAATAGATTGGGGGTGGGCCAAATAAAAGGTAAGAATAATGCAGGTGGGGTGGCGGTGAGCATTCGGTGATGTCATATCATCACCGCTACCGGCTTGGAGGAACCCACCACTGGTACAGACCCTTCCAAGTACAATCAATTAAAATATACCCGGAGAATTACAAACCTCAGTCTCGGAACATAGAATAATAGGGTTGGAAGAGACCTAGGAGCAGGGGTGAAATGCTACCGGTTCAGGGTGGTTCTCCTGAACCGGTAATGAAAATACTACTGGTTCGCCAAACCGGTAGTAAAAAAATGCTTTAAAAAGTAAAAAAAAGTTCCCACATCGCGTGGCACAGCTGATTTTTTTTACTATCAGTTCAGGCAATAGGCAGTAAAAAAAATGCTAAAAAAAGTTTTAAAAAGGTTCTGACAATCAGCTGTGCTACACGAACTTTTTTTTTATTTTTAAAGCATTTTTTTAAACTACCTATTTGGGGGGGGTGTCTGTTTTTGCTCCCAGGAGGCTTCCCTGAGGCCTGCTAGGCCAAAAACGGAGGTTGCGGCAGAGGAAAGAAGGAAAGAAAGAAAGAAAGAAAGAAAGAAAGAAAGAAAGAAAGAAAGAAAGAAAGAAAGAAAGAGGGAGGGAGGGAGGGATGGGATGGGAGAAAGAAAAAGGGAGGGAGGGATGGGATGGGATGGGAGAAAGAAAAAGGGAGGGAGGGAAAAAGGAGAGGAAGGAAGGACCACAAACCTGGCACTAGACACAGCTTCAGAGGATACCTTGAAAGAGCACAGCAATCCAGGGCTAGAAGGGATCTGGAGGTCATCTAGTCCAACCCCTTGCTCCAGCAGGACATTGTTAAAGTGAATTTCTGTCTTTTGACCCCTCCAGTCACATACCCATGCGACCCAGTCACATGACCCCCCCCCCCACCAAGCCACACCCACAGAAATCTAAAAAATTTAGATTTCACCACTGCCTAGGAGGTCTTCTAACCCAACCCCCTGTTCGAGCAGGAGACCCTATGCCATTCTGGATGAATGGATGTTCAGTCTCTTTTTGAAAACCTCCAGTGATAGAGGTAAGCCATCCCACTGATTAATTGTTCTCACTATCAGGAAATTCCTCCTTAGTTCTAGGTTGCTTCTCTCCTTGATTAGTTTCTATTCATTGCTTCTTGTCCTGCCTTGAGGTGCTTTGGGGAATAGGTCGACCCCTCTCTTCTCTGTGACAGCCTCAAGTCCTGGATGGCTACTGTCACAGTTCTACTCTGTCTCTTCATTAAACTAGACATAGCTTCCAGACTCCTTATATTCTTTGTTGTTCTTCTCTGTACTCTTTCTAGGGTCTGAACATCTTTTTTGTAAAGAGAAGAAAACTAGTTCAAAAAGAAACAAAGCACACATTATTTAATTGATCAATTGCATTTGTAGAGCCATCCATCTCACACAGTGACGCAAGCAGCATACATAGTAATAATCAAGGATATATTTTAAAAATCCATTAAAACAACCCATTGAAATTAAAATAAAAACAAAAATAAAATAAAGTTAAAAAGAAACCCACAAAATGACAAAGCACTGCTATGGCTATGGGTAGAAACTAAGACAGGCTCGTTGGTGACTAATAATTTTTAAATTAACATATACAAATTAATGACTTTAAAGTTTGACAGGCTTAGTAATAGAAATATAGTGGGAGCATTGCATGTCATTTTTGAGTTATTATATGACAAAACGGAGCTCATAAGTACTGACGAAATGCATGCGTATCTTCTATAGTGTATTTAGTAGAGAATACCTTGGTTCTTGGAGAAAGCAATTTATTTTTCTGAGGAAAAAATGCTTACATTTTAGTCTGAAAATATGACGGAAGTGCAAAGTGGAAGAGAAGAGGTATGCTGCTGTGCAACAAATGAATTAGAAGGGCAAATTTACTATGCAATAAAAAAAAATCACTGCATAGAAAACCTTTTACCAGCCTCCAGCTGGTAAATCTTGAGCTCTAGTTAAAAATAAATAGATACCATAGGCCTGACGTCTGCCTGCCTTGGCTTCTTATAGTACAGAAGGACTACTGTTCAGACCAAGAAATATCCCATTCATACTGAATGGGATATTGAACCTATAGCAGCCTTTTTGGAATAGCAAATTTTCGATGGTAAAACTCTTGGGATGCAAATTAGCATTTGTAAATTTTGCAAATTTTGTAAAACACCATGTCCACAGAACATACTGAGGTTACATGCCAATCAAATATTGTACAGGATATCCCAAAAACACTCCAGACTAAGCCTTGTGATGCTATTTCCACATCTTGCTTGCTTGCTTGCTTATTTATTCATTTATTTATTTATATCAAATTTAGAAACCACTGCCCCCCCCCCGAGGAACTCTGGGCTGTGTATACATAAATGTTACTAACATAAAAACTGAATATAAAATTTTAGAATAGAGGAAAGGATAGTTCAAATTCAACATTAAAAGTTCATTAAAAGGCAGCAGGAGGGCCTTCAGAGTGCTAACCAGCTCCACGGCTGTCTGCTCTTCCTCCTTTTTCATTCTGACTTCCTGACAGTGAAAACAATTAGCCAATGAACAATTTGCCTCTCTGAGTTGTGGGTGCCGGAGGTTTTTCAAGAAAAGATTGGACACCCATTGTCCAGAATGATATTTGGTCTCATGTCATGGGCAGGGGGTTGGACTAGAACAGGGTGGGCAAATGTGGCTCTTTTACAACCTGTGAACGTCAACTCCCAGAATTCCTGAGCCAGCTTGGCTGTCCTCAAGGTGCCTTCCAGCCCTAAATTTCTATGATTCTATGAGGTAGTACTGATGATGTTACCTAGATTGGTAATGAAATGTGTACTAAAAACCTCCAAGCTCAGAAAGCATCAAGGACACCCTAATTCTATGATTTCTCTGTGGGTTCCAAGGAAGAGAGAATAACAGAATAACAGATTTGGAAGGGACCTTAGAGCTCTTCTAGTCCAGTCCCCTACTCAGGTCTTCTAATCCTGTCCCCTATAGGTAGGAGACACTATAGCTGTCCAGTCCCTTCTTAAAAGCCTCCAGTAATGGAGCAAGCAGTTCTGAAAGCAAGCAGTTCTGAAGGCAGACCCAGATCTTTAGTTATTTCCAAATGTCAGGAAAGGGGAGGTCCACTTCACCTCCAAGGCAGTGGTGGAATTCATTTTTTTTTTACTACATTTCTGTGGGCATGGCTTGGTGGGCGTGGTGTGGTGTGGCTTGGTGAGCATGGCAGGGGAAGGATACTGCAAAATCTCCATTCCCACTCCATTCGGGTGCCAGCCAGAGGTGGTATTTGCCAGTTCTCTGAACTACTCAAAATTTCTGAGGGAGAAGTTCCCCCGGGTGGAGGCAATGGTGGAGAAGGCTCTCTTCTTGGACCCCACCAGCCATAATCCCAATTTTTTCTTTTCTTTTCTTTTTGATTTTGCTCTAGTCCCCTCTCTCTTTTATATAAATCTCTTTTTCCTTCCGTTGGCTTAATCTAAAAATGCTCATAGCCAATCAGAAATCCCTCACATTAAAAAGTTTGCAACTCGTCTACAACATATTCATTCCTCTTCCCTCAATTTTCCTTTCTCATTCATTCTCTCTCTCCTCCCCCTCCCCTACAACTTTTCTGGTTTAATCTTCAACATCTCCACACGTCTTGGCTCGAAGGCGCCAAGTTATTAACAGCTCAGAGATAGAAAATGATTCCCTCAGTCACTCCTTCCCCGCTGATGCAGCTGAATGTTGCCGCTATTTTTTAGAGGATTCCCATGCAACGCTCCCCAGGTCAGCTGCATCTTGACTCCTTGGAAACCTCAAGGTGCAAATGAAATGTTGAGAGACACACATACAAAACTCCAGCGCCACCAACATCACACAAAACTGAGGACAGTGGCACTTTAGTCCACCAAACAATCCTTCTTATAACAGACACACAGACTAAAAACACCTTTGGGATGCCTCTCTCAAGATGTGGCTCCAGCTACATCAATGTAAGTGTTGCAACGCATAAAGATATATATCACCATCACAGACAAGTAGTCCATTCAATCCATTCTCCATTGGATGTCTGCAAAAGAATTTACATTTGCGAAACAAGATATCCGTGATTATTTTCACAGGGAATGCACAAATACAATGTTGAAGTAAAGGAATCAGATTAAACCCTCCCTCCATTAAAACTGGTGTTAGAATGACACAAAAGGATCTTGAGCTAGAACATATCTGTCAAGCCCACTCTTAGTGCAACATTTTAAAGACAATAGAACATCACAAATATCATCACAAACCTCACAATGGCTTTATAGCTATCAGAAAACTACCATTAATAAGGACTCAAATACAATAATGTGGATTTAAACACAATAATGACTTCTAAAGAACAAGCCCATCATCCAATCATGCCACTAGTTCTCTGCAAAGAAATGCAAAATGTGCATGCACACACATATGCACAGATTCCGGGTATTGTACATTCTTTGCAAGGAGAAAAAGTAGTCTAGGAAGCCCCTTAATAAAATCTGACTGTCATCAAGAAATGTTACTTCAAAGCCATGCCAGTACTGACATCTTTCCATTCAGGATTTTAAAAAAGCAGATTGCAATCTAAAATAATTTTTAGCCAGACCCATATGCATTCACTAACATACCTAGCTTTGCAAATTTCTATAACATTTAGGATCTGTTGCAGGGATGCCATACTGTATGTACATATGTGTGTTTCATATATATATACACACACACATACACACACATATACATATACACACACACACACATATACATATACATACACACACACACACACACACACACACACACACACACACACACACATATATCCCCAAATCTGAGTTTTGACCTCATGCGACAGTCACAAAGAATCTTTGGCACATTAGCAGCAACATAAGCAGAAATGCCACCCAACAACCTGGTTCTGTTGATTATGTGTTATGATTTTTCCTTCATACTGGAAATTGTTCGTAGGAACCTATGAGCTTATGTATCCTTTCAGTAGCTTATTCAGCCAATCCACAAATTCCCCCCCCCCCATTTTTATTTTTATTTTTTGGTCTTCTAAATCTTTTAAAACATCCAAATGCCCTCAAGTTCGCAGTCTTCACACTCTCCCTTCTTTTTTCCTTTCTCCATCTGCCTGGATCCAGGATGTAGTCCTTTCCTCCCCCTTTTTCTCCTTTTTAGCGACTAGTGTTAATTTTCATGCTGGCTGCAGCCCTAACAGGTGGCAGGTCCCAGGGGAAGCTTGCTGCAAACCCGTGAGGTGCCAACGCTTCCCTGGTATGCAGTGGGCGAGACCTGCAACCCTGCCACTGCTTAATTTAGCTTTCATATCAAATTGGGAAATCAGCAGAAAAGCTACATCATAAATAGTCCTGCAGTCCCAAGAGGAATCCATTAAATTAACCCAGTATGCTACAGCTCTACATCTGTAAGGCACCCTGGGCTGAGATAAGGGGAAGGGAGCTTGTGAGAGTTGAGAGCTGTGGTGGTGAGAAGATAAATCAGGCTTGAGATTATTATGCTCTGTGTATGGGAAAGGGAGTAGCTATAGATACAGCCAGCCCAGATTGGAGACTGATGGGACTTTTTGTCCCAAACATACAGGCTCTGCAGAGATTCCAACTAGCCAGCTGCTCTGATGCAGCAGGCAACAAGGCTGCCGATGGTTGAGATATTCTTGCATGCCTTATGGTTGTGAACTAAGATTGCCACCTAGTGGGCCTCAACCTACTTTAAATTTTCCATTCTCCTCAGCAGCTGATATTTTCAGAAGGAATTCTCACCTCTCCGATGGGAGAGATGCAGTAGAACTCAGACTTTCTCGCTGGCGCAGATTCAATTTGTTAAGTGTATATGCATATTACAAACCATAATTAATTCTACACTGAGCTTGTTTGGTATGACACCCATCCAGTCCTCTGAACATGTCCCTGTCACCTCAGTTAATTGGCCACGGTAGCTGAACTAATCCAGCCTTTCTCCTTAATTCATTAGCTTCCCTGCCAATCCAGGTGGGCAAGCAGCCTGCATTTGAACAGCAGGGGTGAAGTCACTGTCTGGCCTACACCCCGGGAATGGATTTGCTGGCTGCCAAAGGAAGGGGTGCTGGATTGAACAAAGGATGGTTCCAAGCAAAGGACAAAGACAGACCTCATGTCAAACAGCAAAAGAAACAGAACTTCTGGGAAGTCTCATAAGTTAGTGTTAGAGTTCATGCTTTTAAAGAGCCTCATCTGATAGGCAACAGACATATTTCTGAATTAGAAATGAATTACTTTTTCAGATAAGGTAGACCAATGTTGTGACTTGGTACAAGATAGGGATATCAAATCTGGGCTGCAAAAACTAAGCAGGCAAAAAGGTGCAGAAAGGGAAAAAATATCTAATCTTTTTGCTGCCATATAAAAAATATATAAAAAATCTTCTGGATTTTTGCTACTCAGATGTGGTAGCTCTAGTATTCAGTACTTCCCAATTCTCCTAACTGCTACTGATTTGTTTAGGCAGCAGCAGAATCTGTATATGAAGTCATTGTTTTGTATTCTCTAGTGCCTACTCTGAGTACCGGCAGCACTTTAATATCCCCAAAGAGTGGGTTTTTCTCAGTACAGCTATTTGTGATAACTAGGATTAAGACTGGAATCTTCTAAGTGGGCTCTCCAACTAAGATATCCTCCAATGGATAGGTTTCCATATTAAGCCAAACTAATATCTAGTCTGGCTGTTTCTCGGTGTGTTGTATGAACCCAGCTATTTTTACCTAACCAAAATAATATGGCTTAAGTATTGTTTGAACTCAACTGTGGTTTATTTGTCAAGCCATGATTAAACAAACCAGGTACTTAATACTATGGATGAACCCAGTCAGTAATCCTAACTGTCAATTCCTATTTTCTGCTACGATGTTATTCCAATCATCCCTATGTGAACTTAAATCTAACAAGAACCAAGGTTAGGAACCACTACTAGATAGAAAAGGTACCACGGACTAGTTGTAGAAAATATCCTAGACTGTGCAAATTAAGGAAGATAGGTAAGATTCAAATCATGATTTCATTGTTGTAGTTGTTTTAAAATAAGTGAACTCATAGAGCAGTGAGGTGGGCTAAAAACTGAAATCACCTTTTTCCTCCATTTTTGGGCCTTTGCTGTTTCATTTGTATTCCTTTCCTAGTGCCCGATGGCCTGTTTGCTGTTAACCTAAAGAAACTTCTTCTTGGTTTACTCTAATTGGACACAAGGTGTTGTGTGCTCAAGAGAATAAGCTGTTAGCTTTAGGCAACCAGCTCTTTGGGAGCTCTGTTTTTTCCTTAAATAAGGAATTTATTTAAGTTTAAATAAGGAATTTATTCACATGCTTCAAAGGGTTTTGATTTTAAGGCAGGTATTGCTGCTGTTCGCTTCCAGCAGAGGAAAAAAATCTTCAGAGAAGACAGCAAACAGCCTGGAATCCTTTGGAATCTCTGATCCGGTGCCCAAGCAAGATTCAGCCTGCACTGGTTTGGCAATGCAAAGTGCCAAGTCAAGGGTGGGCTGGTTTATGCATCACTGGATGGGCTTCAGGGTAGTACCAGAGTCACTTTCACAGGGAATCTACCTTTCCTATCCACGCGCACTGCTTCTCAGAAAACATAGTCAGTGCACACAATCCCAGAATATGATCTGCTCTTCACCTTTCCGCTCAGCCATGTTGCACAGAGGATGACCTTGGGGAAACACACTGCTTCTCAGCCTAACCACTTGGCTTCAGAGGGTGGTTATAACAGAACGATTGCAAATGCCATCCTATGCCGAACATCTCTGTGGATCAGAGAGCAAAGGGAGAGCTCACCAGTGGAGGATGAATATGAGGTGAAATTCAACAAAGCCATAGACAGAGAGATAGGTAGAAAGGTAGAAAGAAAGAAAGAAAGAAAGAAAGAAAGAAAGAAAGAAAGAAAGAAAGATAGATAGATAGATAGATAGATAGATAGATAGATAGATAGATAGATTTTATTTATTAAATTTTTATACCGCCCTTCTCCCGAAGGACTCAGGGCAGTGTACAGCCAAAAAAAACCCCAACAATATAAAAGTTACAAACAATTTAAAATTATTAAATAGTTTGGCCAATATTCTAAAATAAAATAACCCATTAAAATAATATTTTAGGCCAACCCTGCTTGGTGGAATAATAGTGGCTTAGGACCTGGTTATCTACGGGACCGCCTGCTACCACCAATAGCCTCCCACCGACCAGTATGCTCCCGTAGAGAGGGGCTCCTCCGGGTGCCGTCGGCCAAACAATGTCGACTGGCGGCCCCCAGGGGGAGAGCCTTCTCTGTGGGGGCACCTACTATCTGGAACGAGCTCCCCCCCGAGATACGGAGGATTCCGGATCTGCGTACCTTCCGTCGCACGCTTAAGATGTTCCTATTCCAGCAAGCCGGCCTGACCTAAACTTCTCCTCTTTTAAATGGGAATTTTAAATTTGGTTTTAAATTATTGGGGTTTTAAATATGGTTCAGCCAAATTTATTTAACTTGTTTTATCTCTATTTTAAATTTTGTATTTATATGTTTTATTTCATGGCTGTTCACCGCCCTGAGTCCTTCGGGAGTAGGGCGGTATACAAATTTAATAATAAAAAAAAATAGTGTTTTAAGGGCACGGCGAAAGGTATGGAGGTCGGGAATCCAACGACTCTCTGGGGGCAGCTCGTTCCAGAAGGCAGTTGCCCCCACAGAGAAGGCTCTCCCCCTGGGGGTCTCCAGTTGACACTGTCTAACCGACAGCATCCTGAGGAGACCCTCTCTGTGGGAGCATACTGGTCGATGGGAGGCTATCGGAGGCAGAAGGCGGTCTCGTAAGTACCCAGGTCCTATGCCATGGAGCGCTTTAAAGGTGGTGACCAACATCTTGAATTGCACCCGGAAGACCACCGGGAGCCAGTGCAGCTCGCGCAGGAACGGTGTTACATGGGAGCATCGAGTCACCCCCATAATCACCCATGCGGCCGCATTCTGGACCAGCTGAGCCTCCGTGTGCTCTTCTAGGGGAGCCCCATGTAGAGAGCATTACAGTAGTCCAGACGGGAAGTGATGAGGGCGTGAGTGACCGTGCGCAAGGCATCCCGGTCCAGAAAGGGACGCAACTGGTGGATCAGGCAAACCTGATAAAAAGCCCCCCTGGCCACAGCCGTCAGATGGTCTTCTAAAGACAGCTGTGAGTCCAGGAGGACACCCAAGTTGTGAACCCTCTCTGAGGGGGCCAAGATCTCACCCCCTATAGTCAGTGATGGAACCAACTGACTATAATGGGACGCCAGAAACCACAGCCACTCGGTCTTGGAGGGTTGAGTCTGAGCTTGTTTCTCCCCATCCAGATCCGTACGGCCTCCAGGAACCGGGTCATCACTTCAAGGGCATCATTGGGGTGGCTAGGGTGGAAATGTACAGCTGAGTATCATCAGCGTACTGATGGAAATCCACCCCGAAGCCACGGATGATCTCACCCAGCGGCTTCACATAAATGTTGAACAGGAGGGGCGAGAGGACCAACTCCTGCAGCACCCCACAAACTGGGCGCCTCGGGGTCGACCTCTGCCCCCCTGTCAACACAAACTGCGTACGGACAGAAAGGAAGGAGGAGAATCACCGTAACACGGTGCCCCCCACCCCTAACCCCTCCAACCAGCGCAGCATGATACCATGGTCGATGGTATCAAAAGCCGCTGAGAGATCTAATAGGACCAGGACAGAGGAACAACCCCTGTCCCGAGCCCTCCAGAGATCATCAACCAATGCGACCAATGCCGTTTCCGTGCTATACCCAGGCCTGAAGCCCGACTGGAACGGATCCAGATAGTTCACTTCATCCAGGTACTGGGGAAGCTGTCGCACCACCACACTCTCCACAACCTTCGTCACAAAGCGAAGGTTGGAGATTGGACGATAGTTTGATAAAACAGCCAGGTCCAGAGAAGGCTTCTTGAGGAGGGGTCTCACCACCGCCTCTTTCAAGGCGGCAGGAAAGAAACCCTCATTCAAAGAACTGTTGACAATTCCCTGGAGCCAGCCTCATGTAACCTCCCGGGAAGCCAGCACCAACCAGGAGGGACACAGGTCCAATAAACATGTGGCCGCGTTCAACCTACCCAGAACCCTGTCCACGTCCTCGGGAGTCACAAGGTCAAACTCCTCCCAGCTAACATTCTCAAGACCCACCTCTATCACCCCATCTGGATCTACCCAGTCGGAGTCCAAAACCTCCCGAATCTGAGCAATTTTGTCATGCAGATATTGCACAAAATCCTCAGCCCTGCCCTGCAAGGGATCTTCCCGTGCTCCTGGATGGAGAAGACAGCGGGTCACCCTGAACAGGGCGGCTGGGTGATTATCTGCAGACGCAATCAGAGCAAAAAAGTAGCTAGACTTCGCCGCTCTGATCGCCACTAGGTAGGTCTTAATATGAGATCTCACCAGTGTTCGGTCAAATTTGGAACGGCTGGCCCTCCAACCACTCTCCAGGCGTCTTTTCCGGCACTTCATCTCTCTCAGCTCCTCGGTGAACCAAGGAGCCAATTGAGATTGGCGCCGGGTCAGAGGCCACAAAGGCACGACATGATCCAAAGCCCCAGCGGCCGCCCTCTCCCAGGCTGCCACTAGTTCTTCAGTCGAACTGTGAGCCAGAGCCTCAGGGAATGGCCCAAGCTCCATCAGGAACCTATCCAGGTCCATCAGGCGCCAGGGATGGAACCAACTAACCGGTATAGATATCTGTGGGTGAGAGAGATGATGGATGGATGGATGGATGGATGGATGGATGGATAGCTAGATAGAAGATAGATAGATAGATAGATAGATAGATAGATAGATAGATAGAGCTAGAGAAATAGATCAGAGAGATGATAGATAGATGATAGATTATGAATGGATGGAGATGGAGAGAGAGATAGGAGGATAGATGGAAGGATGGATAGATGGATAGATAGGTAGGTAGGTAGATAAATAGATAGATAAAGCTAGAGAAATAGATGAGAGAGAGATGATAGATAAACGATAGATGATGGAGAGAGATGGAGAGATAGAGAGAGATAGAGAAAGAGGATAGATGGATAGATAGATAGAACTAGAGAAATAGATGAGAGAGATGATAGATAATGTTTGTGTCTTTAACCAGCCAGGTATTTCTTTACTAAGGAACAGCAGGTGTACCATCTTCTCAGGGCAACCACTTTCAAACCACTGGTTTAGTTCATCAATATGAAAAGAACAAAGATTACTTGATATTTATTCTACCAGTATCCCCATTCTGTGCCTTCTAGATCTTTTGGACTTTTAAAATTCCTATCGCTCACAAGGAGCATGGGCAGCAACTGTGGATGATGGAGGCTGTAACCCAATGTATCTGGAGAGCACAAGAATTGTTTTGGTATTATAGGGGCTGTTATGATTTTCACAGCTGCATCATAGGCAGAAATTCAACTATTCCCCTTTGTTGTAATCAAACTAAAGACGTTCTTGTCTTTGTGTTGTTTATGGCATTTGAGCCTTGCTGAAAGAAATAACAACATCCAAATGGCTAAAACCTTTCCAAGATTTTTTTTTTTACTACTGTAATGTCCAGCACCTGGTGACACTTTGCCCTACTAAAAAGGGTCCCTTTCCTTTCTGTGAGTGAGATCAAAATAAAACCACCTAAAGGTATCAACCTGGGAAATAAAACATATAAAATGACACAGTTAAATTACCTTTGAGTGGGACTTACGATCTGCCACTACCTCACCCTCTTTGAATGTTAGTGCCAGGGATCTGAGCTCTAACAAATCACAAGGCAAGGCTGTTTTCTGCTACCCGTGTGTAAAGTAGCATTACCTCTGTGATACTCTCGCTGCAGCAGCCTGCACCAAAGCCCCTCAACCTCCTTCATCTCTGGCTGTTGCTCTTCTTCCCTCTTTCCAAATCCTCCCACCCTCCATTGCTGGCTGGCTCTGGCACCATCCAATCATTGCTGCCAACAAAAGCCAGCTTCAGCTGCCTGCCATCCGAATCTGGCTGCATGCTGCCTGCTTTTTCACATGATGGGATGCGACCCTCCCGCTCGGTTGCACACAGCAAGTCTCTGGCTGAGCTGCGGCAGCCGGCAGGCTTCGGGACATGCTTGTTAGCAATTTATGATCCTGCTGAGGATAGATGGCAGCCTGCAGGGCTAGGCTTCACGAGGAACAGGCAGGGCTGTGATCTCCAGAACAAAAGCAGGAGGGAACGAATTGTCTTCGGGAAGCACAGGGAGCAGATGGTTCTGTGGTGGAAATATTTAGTCAAGATGGAAATTGGGTTCAAAACAAGGAGCCATTGGGACTGGGAATTCATCCAGCTGGGTGTGTGATGTACATGTATCTTCACTTGGTTGAAGGATGTTTTACCGAACATGAATTCTTGTTAGTACATCTGTATGCCATTATTCTCTAAGCTTCCTGTTTTATTATAATTATCAAGGAAACTAAGTGAAGAGACTTGGCTCTAAGAAGGATCCAGGAACGGTGGGATAAGAATTCCAGGAAAAGTCTGTTCTTAGTACAGTTTGATAAGCTACACAACTAAGGGCCCCAAAGTGGATCCAAATGTTTAGAGTAGGTTTATTAAAGAGTAGATTTATTAAAGGAAAGAGTGTTAATGGGTTGACTCAAAATATAATTAAACTTGGAATAATCCCTGACCTCTATGGTCTGTATATTCTTGAGGAAGCACTGATGGTGAGTTAGGATCACCTTTAGAACAGCAAAAACCCCAGAATTTTTGCAAGCTAGTAGACAGTAGTTAATTTGAATTTTCCTCCTAACCCTGAATGGGTACACTACATCTGGAGTACAAAAATCAGGATAATCATTAGTAGAGATACAGAAAAGCTACTTTGCTATCTAATGGATGTTCTGATCTTTGCAACCCAGGTATAATAAGTTATTCTAACAGTTTGAGGAAAGGCATAATATATTAGTAGGTTATGAATTCTTGTGGACTTATTGGCAAAGATATTTTATTATTTATAAATTTTCTTATGAATTATTTCAGTTATGATTGGAATATGCTGATTCTGGGATTTGAGGATTAGATTTGTTATGATTATAGAAATATTCTGCATTGTTGGAGTTTAACATATATATATATATATATATATATATATATATATATATATATATATATGTATATATATATATATATATATATATATATATATGTATGTATATATAGTTATATATATATATGTATGTATATATAGTTATATATATATATAGTTATATATATATAGTTATATATATATATAGTTATATATATATAGTTATATATATATATATATATATATATATATATATATAATATTTTATGTTTTAGTTTAAATTTAAAATAGATATTACAGATATTTGGCTATGTGTGTGTGTTTTAGTGGAATAGTTATTGTGATGTATTTATGGCTTATATGTTTTATTTAGAGTAAAAGACTATGGTATTATATAATAATGTTATTTTATTATTAGATAAATATATCTTTTATATTTTAGCTTTGTATCCTTTTTTGTTCAACTAAGATAAGAGATGACTTAATCTATAATTGTATCCTTATTGAAGAGGAATAGAAGTAACTTTTTAATGTAGCTTTTCTCTCTCTCTCATCTCTCTGAAGATGTTTGAAGATGTGATACTGAGGGTAGCTGAGTATATTCTTGGTCATTTTATGTTGCCATTTTTCTTCCTATCGGCAAATACAGGTAGTCCTTGACTTATGATGACAATTGAGCCCAAAATTTCCATCCCTAGGCAAGGCAATTGTTAAGTGAGTCATTACCCATTTTATGATCTTTTTGCCATTATTGCTAAGCGAATCAATACAATTAAGTGAATCATGCACTAGGCATGGAAAGCTCAGCAAACTCATTGAGAAGGCTTGACTGGATGACATCAATCTCTTATCACATCTGCCTTGAGCTGGAGATAGTCTTCCTGCTCTGCTTCAAAAGCTACTTGTGCCAGCAGGTGCTGAACTATGCAGTGGTAGATTTCAAATTTTTTTTACTACCGGTTCTGTGGGTGTGGCTTGGTGGGCGTGGCATGTCTTGGTGGGCGTGGCAGGGAAGGATACAGTAAAATCTCCATTCCCTCCCCAATCCAGGGAAAGATTACTGTAAAATCCCCATTTCTTCCTGATCAGCTGGGACTCGGGAGGCAGACAATAGATGAGGGCGGAGCCAGTCAGAATTTTTACTACCGGTTCTCTGAACTACTCAAAATTTCCGCTACCGGTTCTCCAGAACTGGTCAGAACCTGCTGAAACCCACCTCTGGAACTATGCAACTTCTTTTCTTTAATTTGATTTATAGAAATCTGCCCTCCTGTTGGTCACTATATAGAGCTGTTGCTCTTCCCTCTAGTTATTTTTGGAGGTTTGTGTCCAAGGAAGCCTCTGTTAGATGGGTTGGGGACCCAATGGGGGAACTTCATATTGGAGATGGTTAATTAATTAAATTGAACCCCATGTGTCCAGCACCCCTCTTTGCCACCTTGTGTCCATGATTTTATCTGTTCATGTTTTTTACCTGCTGTGTTTTGTATGATGTATGATTTTAATGTTTTGCAATCTTTCTATGTTGTAAGCCACTCAGAATAATTGGATACGAGATGGCCAGCAAATAAATTTTATAAACAAACAAATAAATAAATCTTGTTGTGTTTTATAAATTAGAGCAAGCAATAGCTGGTCAGGAAGACTAGTGAACAATTGGTCTTTCCCTCTCCAATGGTGGACCAGTTTAATCAACCTTTCTTCTTTTCTCCTCCTCCCCCTCCCCCTTGTCCTCCTTCACAAGTTCTGTTAGTTTCCCCTTCTAGGCAAGTGCCAGGAAAAAGAATGGTTTGTGTATGCTTTTCCCAGTTAATCTGCTGGATGGAAGAACATCCAGTATGAAGGGAATCAACAGAAGATGGCTCCAACAATTGAATCCATGGGTTCCCAAAGACAGTTCCATGAAAATAATTGATGCCTGCTTTCCCAGCACAGGTAATGGTCAACACTGTTGCCAGAACAGAACAGAAACAGATTGGGAAGGGACCTTGGAAGTCTTCTAGTCCAACCTCCTGTTCAAACAGGAGATCTATACCATTCTGGACAAATAGCTGTGTCCAATCTTTTCCTAAAAAACTCCAGTGATGGAAGATGGAAGAAGAAAATATTATCTTGACTACCTTTCTTAAGGTATATTCTTTTCCAGCTGATATGAACAGCAGAGACAGTTGCTTAAGGCTGCCATATCGAAGCATCCTTGATGTCCATATAAGGAGAGAGAAAAGTCTTTGTTCCAATTTTTCCTGCTCCTTGGTCATTCCAACTTGCCATGTTACTCTTTTTTTGCCAAGTTCTCCTTCCTTTTTTAAAAAGCTATAAATCTGAAGGTTGTTTCAATCCCCCAAAGTGTCTCCAAATCACAAGAGGTTGTTCGTAACGGTTGATGGTACTTCACAGGCTTCAGGTTCAACACCAAGAGTGTTTAATTTCAAGAGACAAAAGCTGTAATCCAATGTTTTTCAACCTTGACAACTTTAAGATGGGTGTATTTCCACTCCATTTTCCAGCCAGCATGAGAAATACTGCTCTAATTCATTCTATGTTTACAATTCAACCAGGGTTAGGTCGTCATCCAGAAATATGATTAAGACAACATTGTATGAATAACGTCTAAACTCTATTATTTATACACAATTCTAATCACTGGCAACTTATTTTATTTTTATTTTATTTCTAAGAAATAAAATAACTATTATGCTATAATAGGAAACTTCCTAGTTTCCTATTATAGCATAATTCAACAGGAAACAAAACACCTCAATTTGTATGTCATGCTTGAATTCAGAAGATAGATTTTTACGCAAGAAAGTGGGGGGGGGGAACTTGTGAGAGGCTAAAAAAGCATTTACATCTATAAAAACTAAATCCAATGAATCAGGATAGCTCACTCCTGGATAAACTGCAAAGACTGGAGCCTAAGGTAGGCTTTATGGTGAAAGAGGATAGCTATTCTTTAGATAATGTTTCTCAGCTGGAACAAGAAAATGGTGGACTTCAACTCCCAGAGTCTCCACCCAACATGCTGGAGTTTAAGTCCCCACATATTAAGATTGATAAGGTTGAGAAACATTGCTTGAGATTTTGCTGGAAGTAGAAAAAAATGAGTATTTTTTTCCTTACTAACTATACATTCTTGCAATAGCAGCTTCATTTCTCAGAAAATAATGGAGTAGGTTCAAACTTTCACAGAAAGCACAACCTTCAATGAGGAAATAGTTTTTTCTCTCCAAAATATCTGAAAATTGGGGTTGCATAAGGGCACTCAAGTGCTGTACATATTCAGAGACACCTATTCCTCTGTCGCTGCTGGTGTGCCTTATGAGCTTTGAAGCTTTTTGTCACATGCATTGATGCAGTTTGTTAATTTTGTTTTTCTGTCCAAATGGTTTGTACACATATTAAGAAATCTTGGCAACCCCTGATCCTTTGATCTGGGCTTTGCTGTTGTCTACTAAACATTGACCATAAAAAAACCCTAGTCGTATTATATAATTGACTGCCTTGGCTCAGAATTGCATTTTGCTTTACATATTGTATTTTATATATTGTGTTGTATTGTATATATTATATATATATAGCATTTTCTGTTCAAACTCAGAAATATGAGGAAACCACTGCAAGATGATGCTAAAGCAAACAGATAATTACTGCTATTATTAATGCAAAATGTTTAGCTGGAAAACATTAACAGCTGAGCCTGAGAAGAAACGTCTCAAGTGGGAGATATTGCAAGCCATTCAGCAGCCCTTTTAAACCTAATTGATATGGCTGAGCTGAACTCTCCGTTACCATGGAGATTAAACCAACTGGACTTCTCGGGGGTATCTAAGTTGCGGTGGAATCATCTGCCCTGTCCCAAAATGCCGTTTCTTGTCTCTGCCCACATTGAAAATGGTCTCTGTGAATCATCTGTATCTGTAAAAGGATTACAGAACCCCTTTTTTCAAAGATGGCTGCCTACCGCCCTTTTCTAAGATGGCAGCCTCCCAAAACAAGGCAGGCACCACCTACCCACAGTCAAAAGAGTGGTAGAGCTTTAAGGTTTTCAAAAATGAATGGGAAGTGTTCATGCCTGGAAGGATGAGACAATAAGTTTTTGATGATCATCCTGTGCTTCCCTTGAGCAAATATATCTACTATGCAAAGAGTTTGTCGTAACAAATAGGATGCTGTCTCTTTTCCTTTAAGCGACATGAATGTACTTCCTTGAAAGTCGTAATTGGATTCTCAAGAGGGAGGGAGACTAAGTGATGCTTACACGCTATGATAGATGATAGGTAGATAGATAGATGATACAAGAAGATATAGATAGATAGATAGATAGATAGATAGATAGATAGATAGATAGATAGGTTGGTAGGTAGATAGGTAAGTAGGTGATACAAGAAGATAGAGGTAGGTAGATAGATAGATAGAGCTAGAGAGAGATGAGAGATGATAATGATGGATGGATGTAGATAGATAGACAGACAGGCAGTGTGTGATAGATGATAAGATAGATAGACAGACAAGACAGATTCAACATTTATCTGTTGCAATTCGAAGTCCAGCCCATCTCAATTTATGATGGCCATATGAGGACACAGCCAAGGAAAGAATGGGGCTCTGAGCCTTGCTCCTAAGAGGAGAGGGGCTGGAGGCAAGACTGCCAGGGACTTGTGACCTATATCGCCGGAGAGACACCTGTCTAGTGTTGGGTTGCAAGTGATGCCCAATTTCCTGTTCAGACTTTGACCTAAGTGCCAACCTTCAGTATCTTCAAAGGATGCAAGCCAAGGACTGAGAGCTACAGCAGTGGGTTGACCCCGGTTCGGACCAGTTCGCAAGAACTGGTAGTAAAACCAGCGGGAGGCTCTGCCCACTGACCCAGATGTCATCAGAAGTGATCTGGGCATGCGCAGAAACTTCTATATACCATTTCTTCTATATACCATATATACCATGGTATATACCTATACCATTTCAGATAAGTGACTGTGCAGTCTCTTCTTAAAAATCTCCAGTGATGAAGCATCCACAACTTCTGAAGGCAAGCTGTTCCACTGATTGTTCTGACTGTTAGGGAGTTTCTCCTTAATCCCAGGTTACTTCTCTCCTTGCTTAGTTTCCATCATTTCTTGTCCTGCCCTCTGGTGCTTTGGAAAATAAGTTGACTCCCTCTTCTTTGTGGCAGCCCTGAGATATTGGACTCTTTTCTCTAGACTAGCCCAACCCAAATCCTGCAACCGTTCTTCATGTTTTTGTCTCCAGGCTTTTAATCATCTTAGTTGCTCTTCTTTGCAAGTCAAATTATTATTTTTTTTAAAAAAAAAATCCGCCTAATATGCATTATAATAGTTCCATATAGATATATGTATATATACTGTATACAGTTTTATGTATTTATTCAATGTCCACAGGTATTACGCCCATCTCTCAAAAGCGATTCTGAACGGCTTGGAATTAAAAGCACAGACACATTCGCACACACCAGCATTCTCTCTACACTGGCAACAAACTGCACACTGCAAAGGACTTTCCAGAACTCGGGGACTTAAAAATAACAGATGCGCCTCAATTTCCTTTCTTTGCATTCCCTGCGTCACTCCTGTTTTTCGTGACCTAAAGAGTTCATCAAACCTCTGCATCTCTATATTTGAAACATGTTCTGTTTCGGAAGCTAGTCATTCCTTTAAAAGTACTGCATTCTGAAAATCTCTGCATCCCCATGGCCCGTATTCCGTCTCTATATTTGCTAAATGTCTTAAGGGCGCCGTATCTCTACGATGCTGAAGTCAAAGCGCGACGTGAAGGGCGGAGTTTGCGCCCTTTTTCAAGATGGAGGAATCCTGCACGTGGGAAGAGGAGAACCCCGCTTCTAGCAGCGGGAGTAGCGGCAGCAGCGATGAAGTGGAAGAGATGGAGATGGAGGAAAAAGAGGAGAAGAAGCAAGGAAAGTCTCAAGCAGGAGCTTATGTGCCGGGAAAAGGTCCCCCACCAGCCCCTGGAGAAGAGCTGGTGATGGACGAAGGCGCATATCGACTCTACCATCGGGCAGGCACGGGTAGGAAGAATCGGGCAATTCTCACGTTAGATTGGAGAAGGACGTGATCAAGGGCAAGAGGGAAAAACAGGGAGTGTGAATCGCTAGTAATGCAAACTGAAAATTAGGGTTCGACATTTGCTAGCAATCTAAATGGAGGAATTTAGGAATTCAGCTTTCCATCCTTCGGAAGTCGGTAAAATGAGGACCCAGATTGTTGGGGCAATATGCTGACTCTGTAAGCCGCTTAGAGAGGGCTGTAAAGCACTGTGAAGCGGTGTATAAGTCTAAGTACTATTGCTATTGCTAATTGAGTAAAGTGGTATATAAGTCTAAGTGATAGTTTCTCCTTTGCTGTGGCTTGAAGTTTGTTGCACTTCAGTTCCCATAATTCCAGGGACCAGTTTTGGATTATCCTGGCTGGTAATTGCAAGAATTGAACTCTAGACGGTCAAGAAAGGATCAAATAGGAAAAGGCAGTAATAGAAGTTCCATTTAATCCTGAGGTATCAAGCAGAGAGGATAGGGTAAAGTGTCTTCCAAATACTTTGGAATTTGTAGAATCTGCATTGCAAATAGAACCTGAGAGCTATTTTGTAAGACTATATACTCACGTGTTTGATAAAATGCAACCCAATGTTTGCATATTAAGAAAGAAGATGAAGTTAGGCTGTGAATAGGATATTAGAAGTAAACATCTAGATAAATGGCCCAGATAAATGAAGTCCTTCTGTTGCTATGAATTCAGGGGCTCCTTGCCTGAGCTTCGACATCTTGCATGATGCCCTTGGAGACAACCGAACTAGCTACCCACTGAGCCTTTTCCTGTGTGCGGGAACACAGGCTGAAACTGCCCAGGCGAACAGGTGAGTGCTTGGGATGGATAAGTACAAGTAATCCTCAATTTACAAACCATTCATTTAGCTAGTGTTCAAAGTGGCAGCGGAACTGGAAAAAGTAACCTACTACCAATTCTCACCGTTATGACTATCACAGCTTCTCCACAGCCATACGATCAAAATTTGGGCATTTGGCAACTGGCATGTATTTATGACCTTTGTAGAGGCCTATGGTGACATGATCACCATCCCAGCTAACTTCAGACAAGCAAAGTCAATGGGAAAATTGAATTCACTTTGACAACTGTGTGATTCACTTAACAACTGCAGCAATTCGCTTAACAACCATGGCAAAAGATTGTAAAATTGGGCCTGGCTCATTTAACAACCGCCTTGCCATGCCACAGACATTCAGGACCCAATAATGGTCCTAAATTGAGGACTACCTTATTGTAGGCTAAGCTGACAACCAGCTGAATGAGCAAAGAAGAGAATCTTCCATAGCCTGATACCTACTAAAAGTATTTGATTTCAACTCCCATCCTTCCCAAACTGCATGGCCCACCATATGATGGGGTCTGAAATCCAGTACAACTGGTTTTAGGTTGGGGAAAGGTAACAGTCTTATCAATCCATTCAATAACATTTTTCTTCCCTCCCACCCTAATAAACCCACAGGTTGCTAGTGATGAAAATGCACAATCTCCATGGGACCAAGTCGGCTTGCAAAAATTCTTCTGAGTCAGAGAGTAGCAGCGAGAGTGAAGATGACGATGAAGACAAGAAACCCCAGCTAGAACTGGCCATGGTTCCCCACTATGGAGGGATTAACAGAGTGCGAGTATGGAATGTTTCTTGCTATCTTTCCCATTTTTGCTTCCTTTGATAAAACTGTTTTCCCCTTAATGCTACCCTGCTAATTTCCCCCTTTCCCCCCTCCCCATAGGTGACAGAGCTGGGAGAGACTCAGGTAGTTGCCGCTTGGTCTGAGAAAGGGCAGGTGGATATATATGATCTTCAGCGCCTCATAGTGGCTGTTTCTGACCCCCAAGCGATGGCAGTCTTCTTACGAGAAGAGCAGGCCAAGATCAAGCCCATCTTCTCATTTACCGGACATATGTCAGAGGGCTTTGCTATGGACTGGTCCCCTAAGAAACCAGGTAAAGGGAGAAGGGAAGGGAAAGAAAGATTGTAGGAGATGAGAATGGATGAAGTCTGGTTCATGATATTTTGGATATTGTTTGTTGTAGGCACTCTTTTGACTGGGGACTGCAATAAAAATATCCATCTATGGACACCCAAGGAAGATGGATCGTGGTTTGTAGATCAACGGCCTTTCACAGCCCACACAGCATCAGTGGAAGACATACAGTGGTCCCCAAATGAAGCTACAGTAAGTTATTGATAACTTGGTGTGTGCAAGTGCAAGTCATCTTGCCTATAGGGAAGAGGAGGTTTCAATAAACTACATTTGTTTTAACAGACACCTTAATTTAAAAAAAAAAAAAAAACCTTTAAGCTGATTGACTAAGCCATTGTTTTTCCATCTTGGAAATTTTTTAAGATTTGTGGATCACAAGTTCCAAAATTTCCTAGCTAGCATTGTCTAAACTTTTGAACCTATTGATTTTTATTTGGGAATAAATATAACTGAACACATTTGGACTCATTTATTTATTTATTTATTAAATTTATATGCCGCCCCTCTCTGGAGACTCAGAAATTTGCGAGTAAGAGTGCCTAACTCTGCTGCATTATTTTGCATTATCTTCTATTTTTATTTTTTTCTAAATAAGCTTTGTAGTATACACCAAGAAGGTGCAGTAGATACAGACGAAAAATATTGTATCTTATTTGTATAAATCCAACCCTTTGGAATTGTGGAAATTTCAGGGAACTTTGATTCAGAGGTCTGTTCATTTATTAAAGACATTCACATGCAAAAGTAAATTAGGTCTCTTCTTCCTTTAGGAATATACAGCGAAGAGCAACAGCAGCCTGTTGCAGACATAAAAGAGCTTAGATACCCTTGTTGAGAAAGAAATGCTTTTTTGTATCCCTGGGTTAGGTTTTTGCTTCATGTTCGGCTGATGCCTCCATCCGCATTTGGGACACACGGGCTGCACCAGGAAAAGCCTGCATGCTGACTACCAGCAAAGCACACGATGTAGATGTCAATGTGATCAGTTGGAACCGAAATGAGCCCTTCATTGTCAGCGGCGGTGATGATGGGATCCTAAGGGTTTGGGATCTGAGGCAGTTCCAGGTGAGCCAATAGATTTTGTGTCTAATGCAGGGGTCGGCAACCTTAAACCCTCAGAGCCATTTGGACCTGTTTCCCACAGAAAAGAAAACACCGGGAGCCACAAAACCTTTTGACATGTAAAATAAAGATAATGCTGCATATATTGTTTTTTACCTTTATGCTATGTATAAAAAACACTATAGTGTGTTGCATTTATGTAATCAATGAACGGCTACAGAGAAAACAAATTTTTATTTCTGCATGCAACAAAAGCATTTTGAACTCTGAAAAAAAAATGGCTCAAAAAGCTCAATAAATTGTGTGTCGGCGGGTGTTGCACATTGGCAATTGTGACGTATGTTTTGCGCTTCAGGGAGCCACAGCAGAGGGATGAAAGAGCCACATGCGGCTCCAGAGCTGCGGGTTGCAGACCCCTGGTCTAATGGGAACATAACTACTATAGAAGTGATGCAACCTCGGTGACTTTTAAGATGTGTGGACTTCAACTCCCAGGATTCTCTGGCCAGCATTGCTGGAATTCTGAGAGCTGAAGTCCATACATGTTAAAACCACCAAGGTTGAGAAACAGCCTTGGGGCATGAATTGAGCTGCACATTCATTTTGTGATTGCAGCATCCCTTACACTCACTCTACTCACTTTCTCTGTCTCTCTCTCCCTCTCTAAAATCTGACTTCTACTCAATTTGGAGACTTAAGACTTGCAGGTATCTATTTTATTTTAATTTAATTTATCGCATTTCTATGCCGCCCAACTCTCAAGGGACTCTGGACTCTTAAAACTCTCAAAGTGAGCCTTATCCCACTCACCTGACTCTCAACATGCTCCTTAAAACCTGATGTGGCCCTCAAGCCAATAGAAGGCACATTCCCTCCCTCCCTCTCTGTTCTCCATCCATCCATCTTTTGTTATCATAGTGGTATGTTCTTGTTTTTTGGTTGTTTATTTTATTGTTCTATTATTTTACCTGTTTTGTTTACATTTTTCTTTTTTCTTGTTTTATTTTTTATTGTTGCAAGATCCTAGAGTAGCCCCATGATTAGATAGGTGGCAATTCAATTTAATAAATTACAGCTTTTGGCTTCTGTGTTGTGTGATCCCAGAGTAACTGGGTTATTTAATGAACTCTACTTCAGTGAACATGGGCACCATTTGCCCCCATTCTTATTATCTTGGCTTTTTTTTTTTAACTCAGCAAATAATGGTTGTTTTCTTCCCACAGAAAGGTTCAGCGGTTGCCACTTTCAAGCAACACACTGCGCCCATCACATCAGTGGAATGGCACCCAACCGATAGCGGTGTTTTTGCTGCCTCTGGGGCGGATGACCAAGTGACTCAGTGGGACTTAGCTGTGGAACGTGATGAAGAAGGAGAGGCTGAGGACCCAGCCTTGGCTACCATCCCACCCCAGCTGCTCTTCGTTCACCAGGGAGAGAATGATATCAAGGAGCTGCACTGGCACCCACAATGCCCTGGTACCCTCATCACCACTGCCCTGTCTGGGTTTAACATCTTTCGAACCATCAGCGTCTGAGGGAAGCTTTTAAAATGGCCACCACCCTCTAAATTCAGATGGCATTTGCAGGGGTGGTCAAAGGAGTCAAGATGGTACCCGCCATTTTTACATGTGCAATACATGCATGAAGAAGCTATCATTCTGCTATAAAAAAGAGAAAATTCAAAACAGGCTTTTTTATGTCTATAGAACTGCCCCAGGGAATATGTCAGCTTCTATATATATCTATTATATCCATAATGTACACTGGGAAGGAAACTATTTTGAAATAGATGCAAAAATATGTTTAAATATAAATTATTTTGGAAATAAAATTCTGTGATTAAGCACTCTGAGACTGAGTTTTGAGAAAGACCTGGGATGGGTACATTAAAATCTCCATGCTTTGTTAGATGTTCAGAAATGCTAAGGTTGTACATACTGTAGAAGACATAGATTGAAAGAGAAATATATCTCTAATAAAGGGAAATATTTATTATTATTTATTTATTTATCATATTTGTATACCGCCCTACTCCCGAAGGACTCAGGGTGGTGAACAGCCAAAATAAAATACAGAGACATACAAAAGTTAAAAAACTATTAAAAACAGATTAAATAATTTAGGCTCAAAAAACAAATTAAAAACATCCAATTTATCTAAAAAACATTTAAAAGCCAATTTAAAAGGGAGAGTTAGGCCAGACCAGCCTGTTGGAATAAAAACGTTTTTAGGGCGCGGCGGAAGATGCGTAAGTCTTGGATCCTCCATATCTCCGGGGAGAGCTCGTTCCAGATGGCAGGTGCCCCCACAGAGAAGGCTCTCCCCCTGGGGGCCGCCAGTCGACATTGGCCGACGGCACCCTGAGGAGCCCCTCTATGGGAGCGAACTGGTCGGTGAGAGGCTACTGGTGGCAGAAGGCGGTCTCGTAAGTACCCTGGTCCTGAGCCATGGATAGGCTTCCTTTTAAAATACTTTTTAAAAGTACTTTTTAAATACTTTTAAAATAGGCTTCCTTTTAAAATATTATTTCATATAGTTAATCTTTGGTTTACAACAACATTTGGGATGAGAATCTTAATTTCTAAGGCTATTGTTAAGTGAGTGACGCCTGATTTTAACCTTCCCCCACCCCCACAGTTGAGTGAATCACTGCAGTCACTAAGGGATTCCAGCTTCCTCCATTGACTTTGTCAGAAACCAGCAGGGAAGGTCACAAATGGGGATCACGTGATCCTGGAACGCTCCAACTGTTGTAAATAGATGCCAGTTGCCAAGCACCCAAATTTTGATTATGTGACCATGGAGCTGCTACTTTATTATTATTGTTTAGACTTCTATACTGCTTTACAGCCCTCTAAGCAGTTTACAAAGTTAACATGTTGCATATTAGCATATTGCATTAGCATTAGCATATTGCCCCCAACAATCTGGGTCCTCATTTTACCCACCTCAGAAGGATGGAAGGCTGAGTCAACCTTGAGCTGGTGAGATTTGATCTGCTGAACTAGCAGTCAGCTAAATAGCTGCAGTACTGCATTCTAACCACTGAGCCACCTCTGCTACGATTGTTCGTAAGTGCGAGGATGGTTGTAAGTCACTTTTTTCAGTACCACTATAACTTCAGTCGCTAAATGAATGGTTTCAAGTTGAAGACTAATTGCATAGAGCAAAGTTTCTCAACCTGGGCAACTTTAAGATATGTAGACTTCAGCTCCCAGAATTCCAATTTGAGAAACATTGGTATAGAGGCATGATGGCGAACCTATGGCACGCATGCCATAGGTGGCACACGTAGCCATATTGGTGAGCACGCGAGCTCAGCTCCGGCGCGCACACGCATGCTGGCCAGCTAATTTTTGGGCTTTCTGGGCCCACCAGAAGTAGGGAAACAGGCTGTTTCCTGCCTCTGGAGGACCTCGGGGGGGGGGAGGCCCGTTTTTCTCTTTCCCCAGCCTCCAGAGCCTTTCTAGGAGTCTGGGGAGGGCGAAAACAGCCTTCCCCATCCCCCGGAGGCCAGAAACAGCCAATTTGCCAACTTCCAGCCTCCGAGGGTGTGGGGAAGGCTGTTTTTGCCCTCCCCAGACTCCTAGAAAGGCTCTGGAGGCTGGGGAGAGCAAAAAACAGGCCTACCGTGCCATTGTGTGCCAGGAGCGGGGGGAGGGGTCACGCATGCGCAGGTGCAGGTCACATAGAATTCTGGGTGCAGAGGACTTCCGCTTGGTGACTGGTGGTGTTACGGAGGTAGGAGAGTGATCTCTGCTCCCCAACCCCGGATTTCTTCGTGTTTGGGGGACCCTTAGGGGCGCAAAAGCTTGGAGAGCGTTGCTAACTAAAGAAGGAGTCAGGCGAGCGGAAAAGCGCGGAGCGAGCACTCCCTGCTCAACCAGACGCCTCTGTTAACCCCAGCACGATTGCATCTGTCATTCAATGGTGGACTCGAGGCCACGATAAGCCAGCAAAGAGCCAGGGAGTGAAGAAGATCGGTGGAGGCAGTGTCAGGAGTGGAGTCTTTTCTCCCTGATCACCGTAGAGACCTAGAAAATCAGAGAAGAGAGATCGGTCCTATCGGGAGAGAAGACTCACAAAAGGAAACAGGGCGACTGGACAGAAGGAGAAAGATTTGACAAGCTGAACCGACAGGACGGCACGGGAGAATAAGGAGATTGTTCTATCGCAGTGGAGGCACAAGGAGAAAGATTGGTGGGTCACTGTGAGTAACAATAAAGTGGAAGAAGTGTTGCTGCTACGGAGAGAATCGACGGAGAGACCAGTAGATGGCGATTTGGGTCGAGATCGGAAAGGAAGGAAGCAGGAAGCGCGGCCATTACAAGGAGCAGGCAGTAGAAGAGGAGCGTCCAACGGAATTGAGAAAGGTGCATTGAGTGTATATTTGAACAACTTGGTTTAATCGGAGAAATTGCTGTATTAGAACGGAGAAGCAGAACGAGGACTTTGAAAACACCCGAGTTTAAAAGGTTTGGAACTGAACTGGATTAATGAATGGAAACTGCTAAAAAGCCATTAAAAAAAAACTGAAAACAAAAAACAATAACGAATTCCAATGAATAAAGTGAAAGAACTCTGGACTTGCCCCTTTGAACAGATCTATAAAGATAAAGTACCTTACTCTTGCTTTTCAATCTTCTTTGTGACTTCCCCCTCCTTTTTTTATTATTAATTAGTAGTAAATTGATAATGATTATATAGCTTATATATTTTAATATATATTTTAATAGGCAAATAATTGAATAGTAATTGAAATATAGAAACAATAGTTGATAACTCTCTATTTTTCATATATTTATAAATATATCTTATTGCATAGAAACTTAAGAATTTTTTTTAGTAAGATTAATTGAATTAACTATTTATAACCATAATTAATTCATTATAAGCTAAACAGATAAATTGGATACCTAGATTTAGATATTGATTAATATATATTGATTAGCTTGCTTTTTATATATTTAAATATAGATATTGTACAAAAATTGAAGATTTTCTCTTAAGATTATAGGATAATTTCTGATGGTGAGCTCATCTCTCTGTAGGGAAAACAAAACATAAGAAATACAGGAAATATAAGCGATAAGGAAGTACAAGGTATAGAATTATAGATACAAGCTTTCTTTAGACATGATTAAGGACACGTTTAGCAATACTAGAAATTAAGATAACGATAGATAAGGAGAATAAGAAAAAGTAAATTAGGTAACTCTAGTGGATGATAGTTTGGAGGAAGATTGAAAGGATAGTGAGAGGTCAAAAGAGGATCCTGAAAGAGATGACAAGTCTTTCCACAACAGTGTTAAGAACAGGGAAAAAAACCGCTTCAAATCCCACAATTACTATGGCCTCATCCGCAACTCAAAAATCGACAGAAGGACTATCTAAAACCGAAAAATCCGTGGTAATCTCAACAATGCAGGCCATGCAATCCACCCTGACACTGATACAAGAAACGATGGTAAAAATGCAGGAGAAAATGTCCAGCAACCATGATGAACTAAAGATAGACATCCGATCTTTAGATTGCAAGATGAATGACATACAAGAGTCAATTCATAAAATGAACAAAAAATAGAGAAAATTGAAACCAGGGTGGAACAAAATGAAAAAAAGCTTGAATTGGTAGACCAAAAATTGATGTCTCAAAATAGAGAACTCGAGGATTCCATCATTCAATTGGAGATGGGCCGGGCGGCCTTCTATCTTCGATTCCAAAATGTAATGGAAGATAAAGAGGAAGATTTGGGACAAGTGATGGCAGAGTTGATTTCTGAGGCAAAGAACAGGAGAAACAGGAAATAATAAGAATTGGACGAAGTGTATCGGGTACAGACAAACTATGCCAGAAGACATAAGCTGCTAAGGGAGGTCCATATTCGGTTTGCCAGGAAAAAAGAGAAAAGGAATACATAGAAAAAACTATGGGAGAATTGAAACTATTTTTCAAAGAAAATGAAAACCAAGAAACATCCCGAACAAACCTATGGGACACAATAAAGACATACCTAAGAGAGTTAACAATAACCTATAATGCACATAAAAATAAAGGAAAATGGAAGGCACAAAAAGCCCTTCAGGAAGAAATTGGGGACAAAGAAAAAAAACTACAACAAAACCCAGGAGATAAGGCGACAAAAGAGAATTTGACAATGTTGAGACACAAGATCAATATACTAGACCAGGAGGAATTGGCAAATAAAATTAAACAATCCAAACAATATTATTTCAAAAACGCTAACAAACCACGTAGGTGACTGGCCTACAAGTTAAAGAAAGAAAATGAAAAACGGATTATCCAACAATTGGAAAATATGAAGGGTAATTTAGAAAACAAAGAAGAAGATAAGCTTGAGATTGCCCGGGAATATTATACAGAGCTCTATATTTATTTATTTATTTATTGTTTCATGTATTTATATGCCGCCCTTCTCCAGAACACGGCGAATACAAGTTAAAAACATGTACAACAAAATATCATTTTAATCCAAATTAACTAATAAATAATAAAACCCAGAATCAGAGTCAGCCTATTTGCTTGAAAAGCCAAGTCTTCAGGTCCCGACAGAAGGAGCGGAGATCAGGAGCCGTCCGGAGCTCGGTAGGAAGCTCATTCCAGAGGGATGAAGAGGAGGAGGTCCCAAGAGAAAAGATTGAGCAATATATGTCAGAGGAAGAATCCTCATTGGTAGGAGAGGAGGAGAGGGAGGTGCTGAACAAAGAAATTACAATAGAGGAATTAAAGATGGCAATCTCAAAACTAAAAAACCATAAATCACCAGGCCTGGATGGTCTCCCAGAGAAACATACAAAAAATTAGAGGAAATATTATTACCAAAACTACTGGAGATATACAACGAGGCATTGCTAGGAGCTAAAATACCTGATTTGTGGAGGAAAGCATACATTACATTAGTACCAAAAGAAGATACCAACCTAAAACAAATAAAAAACTATAGACCAATTTTTCTTTTAAATTCAGACTATAAAATCTTTATGAGTATAATGGCTGAAAGAATGAAAAGAATATTAAATACTATGATACATAGAGACCAGAATGGTTTCTTGCCCGGCAGACAAATTAGGAATCATATAAGAATTGTTGTAGATATTTTACAATATTATGAAGCCCACCCAGAAAAGCAAATGGCCTTAGTCCTTTTGGATGCCCAAAAAGCTTTCGACAACCTTAATTGGAAGTTTATGATCGAACAAATCAAAACAATGAAATTTGAAATAAACTTTGAGAGAATGATAAAAACAATTTATAATCAACAGAGGGCAAGAATAATAATAAATGGGGATATGACCAAAACATTTCAAATCAAAAAAGAAGTAAGGCAAGGGTGCCCACTATCACCATTACTATTTATCATGGCTTTGGAAATTTTGTTAAAACAGGATCAGAAACAATAGTGAAATAAAAGGTCTAAAGATCAAGAGAGAGGAATACAAAACACAGGCCTTCACCGATGATGTAGTGCTGATTATGGAGGAACCATTAGAAATGGGCCGAAAAATTCTGGAGGAACTTGGAAGATACGGTGAGGTGTCTGGGTTTAAATTAAATAAAGCCAAAACTAAAATGCTGGTCAAAAACCTGACAGAAAGGCAAAAGGAAGAACTAGAAAAGACACTGGATTTACAAATTGTTAAAAAACTTAAATACCATATTTTTCAGTGTATAAGACGCACCTTTTTACCCCCAAAAAGGGGGTGAAAATCTGGGTGCGTCTTATACTCCAAATGTAGCAGCAGGCATACTTGGGGGGAGGGGGGAGGGAGTTGGCGTGATGGCGGCAATGGCGGGAACAGTGACAATGGCAACAATTGTGGCAACAGACAGCTGATTGGCGGTATTCTGGGATCCAACTGCCAATCAGAAAAGTGAAGAGCAAGCGGTTCTGGGAACCGTTTCCTATAAATTGAGCCGCTGCCTGAGTTCCCGCCTGAGCTGCCCCTCAGCTGTAGAAACTATATGAGCCATCGCTGCCTGCCTGGAGAAGCCGCTGCCGAAGCCACTGCCATCCACCATCACCACCACCCACAACGCTGCATCTTGCCTTACGCAGCCGAAGTTACACCTTCCCAACGCTGCCTCTTGCCTTAAGCAGCCAAAGCTGCACTTTCCCAACGCTGCCTCTTGCCTTAAGCAGCCAAAGCTGCACCTTCCCAACGCTGTCTCTTGCCTTAAGCAGCCAAAGCTGCACCTTCCCAACGCTGCCTCTTGCCTTAAGCAGCCGAAGCTGCACCTTCTCAACGCTGCCTCTTGCCTTAAGCAGCCAAAATTGCACCTTCTCAACGCTGCCTCTTGCCTTAAGCAGCCAAAGAGCCGCTTGCTTGAAGAAGCTTCTGCCTGACAGGTTAGTATTAAAGCAGTCAGTTTGTGGACTTTATGTTGTGTCAGCAAATCTGTTTAGCAACAAACTACGAGTTTTAACGGAGGCCCAGATTGGCTTGTCCAAGCGCGGGACTCCCTCTTCGTTGTGATTGGTTAATAGCGACAGGCGCCAACTATAAAAGGAGCTGTCAGGCGTTCTGCCTTGCTGGAGTTCTTACGTTCTTGTTAATAAATGTTGCATTATGCTCTAGTCGCCTCAGTATTATAGTTGCTACGAACTCAACAAATTGGTGACGAAGGTGGGATTAAGGGGCCGGCTGCAAGATTGATCCAAATTGGTTGGTGCTGAACAGTCACTCGCGATGTGCCCGCCCTCGCATGCTGAGTATGGCGACCGCACCACCTCCATTTGCTCCTTTCAACGCTGCCACCGAGACCTGGGGGGCGTATGAAGAGAGGTTTGAGTGCTTCCTGGAGGCAAATGATTTTACCGGCCTTTCTAACAACCGTAAAAGGGCTCATTTTCTAAACGCCTGTGGCCCCGAAGTTTTTACATCTGGGTTCTAGTTGCTCCCTAGCCTGTTCACATTGCTCCCTGGGATGTTCTGAGGGAAAAGTTAAGGAGTCATTATTCCCCTATTCCATCCCGAATAGCGCGCCAATTTCATTTGAGGCAAATTGTGCAGGAGGATGGAGAGCCCATAAATAACTACATGGCCCGGCTCCGAACGGCAGCACTGGACTGCGAATTTATAGATCTGGACAATGCTCTAGTGGAGCAATTAGTTTGCGGGGTGAGGGACATCAGGCTGCAAAGAAGGCTACTGGCCAAGAAAAATTAGACTTGCCAACGGCCCTCGAAGAGGCTCAAGCCGCAGAGATGTCGCACAAATCCGTTTCTGGTATTCGTAAATACCAGCCACAGAGTGCCCCGCCCATGACTGTTCATTTTGAGGACGTTGTCTCTGATGAGGGAATGGATGAGGAGGCAGACATCAGCCACCGCAAGACATCTTCCAGGAGGAAAAATAGCCGGGACGTCAAAAGTCCTCAAAATTTCTTAGCTGTGGCAAAAACCATTCCCAAGCCATCTGTCGTTTTCGATCCGCTGTTTGCCGCCGTTGTGGAAAACCGGGTCACTTGGCACGCGTGTGCCGTTCTAGTAAGCAGTCGCCACCTTTTCCAAAGCCCCAGCGTATCGGATCCAGCCACACCGATTGCGAAAATTGCTTTGCTATCTCTCACGGCCGCTGGATTGAAGAGGTGACCACCCACCAACGTTCCACTGAAGTTAATAAGCTCGTCCTCACTGTCAGGATCAAAGGAACCTCCTGTCCGATGGAGGTTGATACGAGGTCCACCAAATCCATCATATCTTGGTCCACAATCAAGGCTATCCTCCCCAATCTGTGGAAAAGCCAGCTCCGTCCCTGTACCATCAAACTCCGGGACTATCAAGGAAATCTCATTCCCGTTGCTGGACAGGGCTATTTCTGGGTGGAAAAAGATTCTTTTAGGGGGCGCCTCCCATTGATAATTGTTAACGACTCTTGGACATAGAGTCGTGACGGCACAGGAGATAAGCGCTCTCTCTCTGTTGTTGATTTTCTAAGCTTTGGTGCCTTTTTTGGTGGGGACCGGTCCCGGAGAGATCGGAAATAAGGAGGGGAAGCTTCGGGGGAGGCGAGGAGAGGTGCGATCTTCCTCCGTACCGAGAAGATCCCTCAATCCAGGCTTGGGAAGAAGCCGGCTGACGCGGCGAGCGCAGCTGGCCCGAAGACCCGACGAGCCGATTGAGACCCTCAGGAGCAAAGGAGTGAGTACAGTGCAAGATTGCTGAGGTGGAGCAGAAAACGGAATTAATTTGGATTATCTATTTTGGCGCAAAACCGAGAAAGTTTGTTTTCCGGAGGGGCAGCGCGAAGAAAGAAGAACTCAGAGCGCAAATGGGTGGCAACTGAAAAGGCGAGCAAAAAGGAAGGGAAAGGAATACAGAGCAGTAAAGAAAGACTAAAAAATACCAAAAACAGAGAAAACGAAGGTGAGGAGAAATAGACTTAAATAGTGGAAACTAAAGGAAGAACGGACATTCTTTGTACCCTCTTTTTTAGCTGCTCTAATGGAAGGAGAGAGGAAGTTTGGCAAAGTAAGGACTGCATACAGTGACTGTGCAGATTAGAGATTGCCATATTGAAATTGGAAAGGACTCCAACAGTAGTAAAAGAACTTGCTTTTTTTCTTCGTTGAAAATATAGCGAAAAAGGCTTATAAGAACACTGAAAAAATATTGCTTCTACTTACCTTTTTTACTTAGATATAGATAAACTATTATTGGTATTTATTGGAATTAATTAAGAAATATAGTGATATTTATTTATTTATTTATTAACAAGTATTTAACAACTTAGAAAAATATTTAAAATTTATAATATACATAGAGACTTAGAAGTAATTATTGGGATATTTTGTTTTTCTTTATTTCTATTACTTTTTTTATTTTTATTTTATACAATAAGTAGGATAGTTACTGATTACTAAATAACCAACTACTAGATATTAAGAACTGATCAATTGTTTAGTCTCTAATTATATAAGCTATATATTTATATTTATATATATTTATATCTATACTTGTATCTAAATTTATATTTTTACTACATTTTTACGGAGTATTATATTGAGATAATTAATTATTTAAAGGAATTTACTTAAAGAAAGGAGATTTAGTGATTGAAAGGTTATTGAACTGAACTTTTCATAAGAAAAAAAAAGAAAGGAAAAGAAAGAAAGTAATTATATAGAATTTGGATGGTGATTTGGGAGAAAGTTGATAAAATATTGGGGGAACAATATAGGATTTTGAAAGAAATGACCAGCACCACCACAACCATGTTGAAGACAGCCAAGAAAAAAACATAAATTCTAGCGGGAACGTCGGCCTCCCCAGTGACACAGAAAACCTTGGAGGGAATGTTTGCATCAGAAAAGCAACCCAGCACACCTAATATGCCAACAATGCAGGCCACGCTCATAACAATCCAAGAAACAATGGCCAAAATGCAAGAATGCATGACTAGAAATCATGAACAATCTAGAAAAGACATGGATGAGGTAAAGAGAGAAGTCAAGAACGATATCCAAAAGATAGATGGGAAAATGGATTTAATACAAGAAATCATTCAAAAAAATGACCAAAGGATAAAAGAAATAGAACAAAAAACCGAATTGATGGAAGAAAAATTAGAAGCACTGGATACAAAAATGACAGGATTAAATAAGGAACTTGAGAACACCGTGGCCCAATTAGAAATGGAAAAAGCGGCATTTTACTTGCATTTCCAGAATATAGCGGAAGACCGGGAGGAAGATCTGATGATGGTAATGGCGGAGATGATAGCAGAGGCACTCCAAAGAGAAAAGGACGAAATAATTAATGAATTAGATGAAGTCTATCGAGTTCATACAAATTATGCCCAACAAAACAAACTCCCCGGGGAGGTACATATAAGATTTGTAAGAAGGAAGGTGAGGGATATTGTATACAAGATAACAAAGGACGAACCAATGTTCTACAGAAACAAAGAAATAATTACTCTAAAGCAAATACCCAAAAGAATAAGAGACTTGTGAAAAGACTATTGGTTTCTGGCCACGTTATTAAACAAAAGATACATACCCTTTAAATGGACAACTCCGGAAGGAATGTTGGTAATGTGGCAGGGAAAGAAAATAAAGGTGGACTCGCAGAGTAAAGCAAGGGAATTATATGACCAAATGACGGGCGTTGAGACAACAAATGGCAGTAAAGAAGAGGAAGGACGGAACATCAAAGGAAAACAGAAAAGAGAATGTGAAAGAACCCCACAACAAAGAGGGAAAGTAGACGAAGGAGAGATTCAGGAAGACGAAGGAGTGCAAACAAGAGGCAAAAAAAAGGAACAGGAAGAAACAAAGAAAAAACAACAGGAAAATCAGTAAGAAATGGAACAGACTCTAAAAATTTTATCGGTAAATGTTAATGGACTCAACTCACCATCCAAACGACACCAAATTTACAAAAAAAATTTGAAACAAAAATCAGACATTGTGTGCCTCCAGGAGGATATAGGATATAAAATACAGGATATAAAATACATACAATATAAAAAATTAGGTAGAGAATATTCATCATTGGCAGAGGGAAAAAAAAGAGGAGTAGTGGTATATATTAAGGAAGGAATAGATAGCAATATAAGGTATGTGGATTCAGAAGGTAGGTTAGTTATGATAGAGCTAAAACTTGAGTTTAAAAATATATTATTGGTAGTAATATATGCTCCAAACAGTCAACAACTAGAATTTTACAAAAAAGTGCATGAGAAAATTATGGATCAAAAAATGGAAAATATATGTCTGATTGGAGAATTCAATGCTATTCTAGATGTAAGAAAAGATTATAAATGTGGTCAGCAAAATAAAAATAAGAAAAACGTATTACCCAGAACCTTTATAGATATGGTGGAAGTGTTAAATATGGTAGATAGCTGGAGATGCTTTAACCCTGAAACAAAAAAAATTCACATATTATTCGAATCCGCATAAGTCCTGGTCTAGGTTGGATATGGCTTGGGTAACCAAGACGTTAATGATGGAAATTGAAGAGGTAAATATTTTATCAAATAATTGGGCTAATCACAACCCAATAATGATGAAGTGGAAGGGGCAGCAGAGAAAGAAGAATAGATGGATTATGAATACACAGTTATTACGAGAAAAAGAATATAAGAAATACATGGAAAAGGATCTAGAATGGTTTTATAAGGAAAATATAAAACAACACACCTCTTTACAAAACTTATGGGATACAACTAAGGCATATGTAAGGGGCCTCACAATAGCCTATAATGCAAAACGGAGAAAAGAAAGAGAGAAAGAATATAATAAATTACAAGAAGAAATTCAAAACTGAGAATGTAAATTGCAAAGAAACCCGTGGATGAAAAAATAAGGGTAAATTGGATAACAGCAAAACATAAATTGAATATATTAGAACAAGGGAAATATGCAATGACTTTGAAATATATAAGGCAAAATTATTTTGAACACACAAACAAACCAGGGAGGTGGTTGGCGTATAGGCTGAGGTAGGAAAGGGAAAAAAGAACAATTCAGAGGTTACAAGACGATGACGGAAGGATCCAACAGGGCTTAGAGAAAAAAAAGGACATAATAGTTCAATATTACCAAAAACTGTATGAAAAGGACATGGTACCAGAGGAGGAAATTGAACATTACTTAAAAGGGGAGGGATTGCAAATACTAACAGAGGAAGAAAAAGAATTATTAGATAAGGAGATTACGATAGGGGAGCTAAAAGAAGCGTTGAAGAGACAAAAAAATAATAAAACTCCAGGGACAGACGGTCTACCAACGGAGTTCTACAAAACATTTGGAGAATCACTAAATGGAATACTATTAGAAATATACAATGAAGCTTTAATGGAGGCAAAGCTACCAAATACATGGAAAGAAGCATACATTTCTCTAATACCCAAAGAGGGGGCAGATACCACATTAATAAAAAACTATAGGCCGATTTCTTTGTTGAATGCCGATTATAAAGTCTTCATGAGTATAATTGCCAGTAGGATGAAAACATTATTACATAATAAAATACACCAGGATCAAAACGGTTTTTTGCCCACAAGACAGATAAGAAATAATTTAAGAATGGTAATGGATGTTTTAGAATATTATGAGGTGCATCCAGAAAGACAGGTAGCGCTGATCTTTCTGGATGCACAAAAAGCGTTTGACCAAGTAAACTGGCAATTTATGAAGCAGCAAATCAAAAGTATAAATTTTGGAGAGAGATTTACTAAAATGATAACATCAATATATCAGAACCAAAAAGCATGTGTCTTGGTGAATGGGGATCCAACAAAACTCTTTGGAATAAATAAAGGAGTAACGCAGGGATGTCCGCTGTCCTCCCTACTTTTTATATTAACTTTGGAAAACTTGTTAATTAGAATTAGAGCAAAGAAAGAAATTCAAGTATTAAAGATTAAGAGAGAGGATTACAAGGTCCAAGCTTTTGCGGACGACCTTGTTTTCTTCATAGAAGACCCAACAGAAACAACCCCGAAATTAATAAAAGAGATTGAAAAATTTGGAAAGGTAGCAGGGCTAAAAATTAATAAAGAAAAGACAAAAATGATAACAAAAAATATGACAACAAAACAAGTAGAGAAATTAGTAAAAGAATCTGGACTGCAGGTAGTTAAAAAAGTAAAATATTTAGGGATAAATTTGACGGCTAGAACGGCAACAATAAAAGAAGATAATTATGACTCCTTAGTCCAGAAAATAAAAGAGGACCTAGATAAATGGGGGAAAATAAAATTGTCTTTACTGGGGAAAATAGCAGCGATAAAATCAAACATACTTCCAAGACTCCTTTATTTATTCCAAACAATTCCAATAAAATTAGATAAGAAATTTTTTGATAATTTGGACAAAATAACTATAAAATTTGTGTGGGAAGGGAAAAAACCAAGAATAAAATTAAATATATTACAAGACAACAAAATTAGAGGCGGATTTGGGTTCCCGGCATGGGAAAAATATTACAAGGCTGCAATTATTAATATTATGGATTAAAGAATGGATAACCTTGGATAATCAAAGACTGTTAAATCTGGAAGGACATGACTTAATGAAGGGATGGCACGCCTTTATATGGAGCTCAGGAAATAAAATATATAAACATTTCAATAACCACACTATTAGGAAGTCTTTAATTAATACATGGCAACAAATCAAGCACAAACATTATATGAAAATTCCCGGCTGGCTATCAATCATAGAAGCAATAACTCACCCCAACATATTAACAAAACAAAAGATCTTAAGATATAGAGAAATAGTAGATGTTCAGGGGAAATTGAAAACTAGGGAAGAGCTCAAAGAACAAGGAATAGTAATAGACTGGTGGCCCTATTCACAAATAAAGGAAAGATACAGAAAGGACCAAGAGGAGGGAGGAATAGACTTAAAACAAAATCGATTGGACAAACTACTAGAGTCTAAAGAAGGGAAATTAATCTCGAAAATTTATAAATATTTACTTGAATACGATTTGGCAGAAGAATTGGTCAAAGGGCAGATGATAGTGTGGGTGAGGAACATTGGGCACAGCATACAATTGGAAGATTGGGAAAGAGCATGGGAAAACAACTATAGCATGACAAAATCGGTAGCCTATAAAGAAAATCATTATAAGATGTGGTACCGATGGTATCTGGCACCCGCAAGGTTAGCAAAAATGTATCCAAATGTAAATCCGGCCTGTTGGAAATGTAAAAAAACACAGGGAACTTTTTACCATGCTTGGTGGCTTTGCCCAGAAATTAAGAGATATTGGAACAAAATAAAAACATGGATATTAGAAATAACAAATTACGAAATTGAATTAAAACCCGAAGTCTTTTTACTAGGCATGATTAATAAGAGTATTAGAAATGATATAAAATATTTAATACTTCACATTATAACGGCGGCTAGGCTAGCGTTAGCACAACTCTGGAAAATAGATCGCTTGCCAACTGACCAGGAGCTAATACAAAAAAATTATATATGCGCAGAGATGGATAAACTAACTCTAGAGTTACAGGATAAGGAAGACTCAAAATACTTCATAATATGGAATAGATGGTACCAGTGGATAAATCAGAGGACGGGGAATGGTTAAAGATGAAATTTAGAAGAAATCAATACAATTAACAACTGCACTGTCAGATAGATAGAAAAGGAAATAAGCCACTGTGCATATGTACATATGTATATATAATAATAGAAAGTAGTCAATAGATGAAGTTGAGTACTGTATATGTACTATATATGTATATGTAATTTGTGTTTTTGATTAAGAGAAACTTGTTTTTCTTATATTTGTTTTAAATGTTTTTTAAATACGAATAAAGTTTGTTTTTAAAATTTAAAAAAAAAAGATAATTGTTAATGACTCTTTTCCTAGTCTTCTAGATCTAGATTGGTTTGGCTCACTTGGCCTGGGCATTTCTGGTATTCACGCCACCTCATCAGCCATTCCTGATGGGTTATCCCGAGAGTTTGAGGAAGTCTTCAGCAATACGCTTGGTAAATATACCGGCTCCCCAATTTCTCTCAATCTAGACCCTCTAGTCACCCCTATCCGGCTTAAGTCGTGCCGGGTACCTCTGGCCCTCCTACCGAAAGTAGACGCTGAAATTGACAAACCTCAAGTGTTAAACCTACTGATCATTCCAGGTGGGAAACACCAATTGTTATACCCATAAAACCGGATGGTTCTGTCCGCATCTGCGCCAATTTTAAAAGTACTGTGAATAAGGCCTTACAATCTCATCCTTACCTGCTTTCAGTGGTTCAACAATTATGTTCAACAAAAAAAATACGTTAGGTCCGGGATCCATTTTCACCAAATTAGACCTGGCTCAGGCGTATCAGCAGCTCCTGGTGGATGAGGCCTCAGCTAAGGCCCAAATGATCGTCACCCACCAGGGAGCTTTTAAATGCAAACGCCTGCAATTTGGCATCAGCATAGCACCAGGTTTGTTTCAAAATTTGATGGAACATTTGTTATATGGACTACCAGGGGTCGTACCCTATTTCGACGATGTTCTTGTCTCAGCATCATCACGGACAGAGCTCGTCGAACGGGTCAGATCGGTCCTGCTTCATTTCCGAAGCGCTGGCCTCAAATTGAAACACTCCAAGTGTGAAATTGGCATTCCTAGGGTGGAATTTCTGGGATATCTCATCAATGCCTCTGGGATCCATCCCACGACCGCTAAAACGGCTGCCATCAAAGACGCCCCCATTCCTACTTGTAAGGCTGAATTGCAATCCTTTTTAGGGCTTTTAAATTTTTAGTGTTTTCCTGCCCCATAAAGCGAGTGTCGCAGAGCCCCTCCACTGTCTCTTAGATAGGGATGCCCCATGGATTTGGACCAAAATGCACAGCCTCTCCTTCCAAGCAGTCAAGGACCTGCTTACCTCTTCCGCTGTACTAGTTCAATATACCCCTGCCTTGCTGGTCACCTTAACAGCTGATGTTTCTCCATACGGGATAGGGGGGATACTTAGTCATAAGCTTCCAAATGGCCTGGAAGCTCCTATTGCGTATTACTCCCAGACCTTGTTGTCTATGGAATGTAAATATAGCCAAATCGATTGTGAGGCTTTGGCTGTTGTGGCCTCAGTTAAAAGGTTCCATCACTATATCTATGGCCGCCCATTTGAGTTGATCACGGACCATAAGCCGCTTTTAGGCCTCCTGGCCGGAGATCGGCAGACTCCCCAAATTCTTTCCCTACGCATGTCCCGATGGACTGCCTTTTTGTCCGCCTACAATTATACTTTGTGTTATCGTCCAGACAAACTGATTGCCCACGTGGACGCCCTCAGCCGGTGTCTTCTTCCGCAGGCAGTACTAGACCCTGCCCCATCAGTTCTCCTCATTCAGGAGTTTCGGACACCTGTCACAGCCTGGGACATTGCGGAGCATTCGGCAAAGGACAGCACTCTTGCTCAAGTTCTAATTGGGTAAAAAAGGGGTGGCCGAAGGGCAAAGAAGACCTTTTCTGCCCATTTCGTCTACAGCAGCATGAGCTGTCTTTACAACAAGGGTGTTTATTGTGGGGTCACAGTGTAGTTGTTCCACCCACCTTGCAAAACACGGTTCTCAAATGTTTACATGAGTGTCACCGCAGAATTGTCCGGATGAAGGGATTGAGTAGGAGTTATGTGTGGTGGCCCCTTATTGACAGGGATATTACTACATGGGTCATGAATTGCCAGAAATGCCAACAGTCCAGGCCTGCTGAACTGTTGTCCCCCACCCCAGGTGTGGGAATGTCCAAAGGGCCTGTGGTCACGTATCCACCTGGATTTTGTTGGACCATTTCAAGGGCACACTTTCCTTATCATAGTCGATGCATATTCCAAATGGGTGGAAATAGCATTAATGGCCTCGACCATGTCCGAGGCCGTCATCCACGTATTGCGGTGCCTATTTGCCACCCATGGCATTCCAGACGTTGTGGTTTCTGACAACGGGTCGCAATTCACTTCTGCGTCATTCCAACTGTTTCTCACATCCCAGGGGATACGCCAAGCACTGGTCGCCCCGTTCCACCCGTCGGGAAATGGCCTGGCTGAGAGAGCTGTGAGGTCAGCTAAAGAGGCTTTGGCCCGGCTGGGTCCCGCCGGATGGCCAGATAGGGTATCCACCTACTTACTCTGGCAGCACTCCATGCTGTGCCCCTCTACAACCCATAGCCTGGCCGAATTACTGATGGGTCGCCGTTTGAGAACGACACTAGACCGGCTTCACCCCTCTTACATGCCAGAACTACCTTCGGGACGGCCGCCCCCATCTAGAACATTCGCGCAGGGACACTTGGTACATGCGAGAAATTATGTGGGCGAACCCCATTGGTTGCCAGGACAAATCACACATGTAACAGGCCCCTGCTCTTACAGAGTCCTCCTTGACGACAGACGGGTTTGGCGTCGCCATGTGGACCAACTCAGGAGGTGGGTGCTAGATGATCCTCCAGGGGAAAGGGAAACCACCTCCCCGACATCACCAAGGGCCACACCATACATTGAAGCCCCCAGGAGCCCTGGACTTCCGTCATGCGGTTCTCCGACACCAACTACAACAACTAATGACGAACATCTGACCCCCAATGCAACATCCCGGCCATTTGACATACCAGGGGAAATGGGTCCGGCCGAAGTCCTAGAAGACCATGCGACAGATCCTCCTGTGGGGCGGCGTCCTGAGTTACCACCTAGCACTCTGGAACTGAGATGTTCTGGGTGTATCTGCAGGTGCCCAGCATATCTTGCGGACTACGCATGCTCCCGCTTGGGGGAAAGGGGTGTTGTGTCGGCAAATCTGTTTAGCAACAAAGTACAAGTTTTAACGGAGGCCCAGATTGGCTCGTCCAAGCGCGGGACTCCCTCTTCGTTGTGATTGGTTAATAGCAACATGCACCGACTATAAAAGGAGCTGTCAGGCGTTCTGCCTTGCTGGAGTTCTTACGTTCTTGTTAATAAATGTTGTGTTAATTACGCTCTAGTCGCCTCAGTATTATAGTCGCTACGAACTCAACACTTTAACTCTTAGAATTCTGGGAGTTGACATCCACAAGTCTTAAAGATGTCAGCTTGTGCACTTTTAACTCTCAGAATTCTGGGAGTTGAAGTCCACAAGTCTTAAAGATGTCAGCTTGTGCACTTTAACTCTCAGAATTCTGGGAGTTGAAGTCCACAAGTCTTAAAGATGTCAGCTTGTGCACTTTAACTTTTAGAATTTTGGGAGTTGAAGTCCACAAGTCTTAAAGATGTCAAGTTTGAAGACCCCTGGGTTAGGGGTTAAGGTTAGCATTTGTTTATAATGGGTTAGGGTTAGCACCTGTATATAATGGGTTAGGATTAAGGTTAGGGTTAGCACTTGTTTGCATAGGGTTAGGGTTAGGGAGGAAACCAATCACCAATGTCCTAAAATTCTCAGCTTGCTATTGTTACTGTAGTTTAGGGCGGGGGGAGGAGGTATAATGGGCTACCCTAGTGTGTGCATATGAATGAATATGGTTTCAGCTACAGTCCTCTGCATTGTTATAAAGGACACAATATTGTTCTTTCTTGCAGAAAAATGTCAAAGCCAAGAAGGCAAGCATACAAAATCTCTTTCAAGCTGGAAGTTGCGAAATATGTTCAGGTGCATGGAAACAGAGCAGCAGAGAAACATTTTGGGCCACCTCCAACTGAAAAAATGATAAAGAGAGTGGAGGAAACAGGTGAAACAGCTGCAAAAGGTAAAGGATAAAAGCAAGCACAACTTTTGTGGGGTTCCTGCAAAGTGGCCACAGTTAGAGGAGGACATGAGAGACTGGATCACAGGTCACCGGAACAGTGGCTTCGCAGTCACCACAAAAATGGTGATGTATGAAGCCAAACGCATTGCTACGCAGAAAGGCGTTCAGGATTTTACTGGATCACCATCGTGGTGCTTCAGATTTATGAGGCGATATGGCCTTGCTATGCGCACCAAAACTAGAATTGTGCAAAGAATGCCAAAAGAGTATGAATGTAAGCTTCTGTCTCTTCATATTTTTGTGATAGACTCCACGAAGAAAAATAATTTTGAAATTGGCCAGATTGGGAATATGGATGAAGTCCCACTAACCTTTGATGTGCCATCAAATAGAACTGTTGATGTGAAAGGTGCCAAAACCATAACCTCAGGACATGAGAAAACACATTACACGGTTGTGTTGTCCTGCTGTGCAGACAGCACCAAATTGCCACCAATTCAAAAGAAAAACCTTCCCAAAGGAAGTGATTCCAAGAGGTGTTGTTGTGCATGTCCATGAGAAAGGATGGATGGACGAACATGGAATGAAAGTATGAACTGAAAGAATGTGGTCCAAACATCCTGGAGGGCTTCTGAAAAAACCAGCTTTATTAGTGCTCGACCAGTTTAGAGCAACTATTAGTGAAACCACAAAGAAAAGGTTCAAAGAAGTGAAGACTCTTCTAGCTGTAATTCCTGGGGGTCTTACCAGTCAGTTGCAACCTTTTAATGTTTCCATCAACAAGCCATTCAAAGTGTGCATGCAAGAAGAGTGGAACAAATGGATGGCTGCTGGTAATCATGATCTGACACCCACTGGACTAATGAGGAGGCCCACTATCATTCAAGTTTGTGAATGGGTGAAAACATCATGGAACTCAGTGAAGGACGAAATTGTTACACGGTCCTTCAAAAAATGTGGCATTAGCAATGGCTTAGATGGAACTGAAGATGATATCATTTATGAAGGTAGCGAAGAAAGTGATTGTGAGCAACTGAGTTTCCTAAACTCTGATACCAGTGACGATGATGAATTCTTGAGGTTTCCAGAAAATTAGAGGAATGCTTGAACCTTAAAGTCTCTCATTTGTTAATGATAGTGATGATGGTTCTTAATACCGCTTTGACTTTACATGGTTGTAAAAAGTATACACGGTTATAAAAAGTATACATGGTTGTAAAAATTATTCTGCTATACTGGTATTTTATTAAATAATATATTACCACACCATTTGGTTCAGAATACTTTTTTCCTTGTTTTCCTCCCCAAAAAGTAAGGTGCGTTTTATACTCCGGTGCGTCTTATACTACAAAAAATACTGTATTTAGGAATTTGGATAACATCAAGATGTTCGGCCCTGAAAGAGGATAATTATACACCTCTGATCAAAAAAAAATAAACAGGATTTGGAAAGATGGGGGAATCTACAGCTATCACTTTTGGGCAGAAGAGCATCAATAAAGATGATTATCCTGCCCAAGTTATTATTTTATTCCAAATCGCACTGGTCACTTAGATAAAAATTTTTTCGCAAAACTGAATAAAATTACCAGGAAATTTATTTGTGGTGGGAAAAAACCTAGAATCTCACTTCGATCAGTACAAGATAATAGAAGTAGGGGAGGCTTTGGACTCCCAGCCTGGGAAATTTACCATAAAGCAGCCCACTTAGTTTGGATAAGGGATAAAATAAAAAAACCTTAATTCTGGAAGGGCATGACCTACAAAGTGGATGGCATGCCTACTTATGGGACAAGGAAAAGAAGAAAAAAACATACTTCCACAGACACAAGATAAGGGATACATTAATACAAACCTGGGAGGGAATTAGACAAAAACAATATATGAAGGTTCCGAACTGACTTTCAACAATGGAAGCCATGATATACTCCAACACGCTAGAAATCGACAAAATGTTTAGGTACAAAGAGCTCTTAGATCAACGTGACCAGACATCCCACTTTTGGCGGGACAGTCCCAATTTTTAACAATTTGTCCTGCGTCCCGCGGCGTTTTAAAAAAGTCCCGATTTTTGAAAAGAATGCACAAGCTAGGAACAGCGGGAGAACGGGAAGGGAATATATGGTTTTCGGCGGCCATGTGAAGCGAGAAGAGGTACAAATAATATTTTTTATAAATTAAACAAAAACCAATACAAAATGCTATATAGGTGGCACCTAGCCCCTGCTAGACTAGCAAAAATTTACCCAAACATAAGCCCTAAATGCTAGAAGTGTGACTACCATCAGGGTACCTTCTTTCATATGTGGTGGACATGCCCCGAAGCGATGAAGTATTGGAAAAAGATCCAAAATTGGATACAAGAGGTAATTGAAGAAAAAATAGATCTGGCGCCTTAAACCTTTCTTCTGGGAGTACTAAAAGAAAATACGAGGAAAAAAAAGAGGTATTTAATTATACATATCACCACAGCAGCTAGATTAGTATACGCACAGCATTGGAAAGGAAAGGGGACACCACTAGAAGAACCTATAATACAGAAAATCTTAGAATGTGCCGAGATGAGCAAACTAACATATGAGATAAATGAGAAAGAGGATTCGGAATACTGTACGGTGTGGAGACTTTGGTATAATTGGATGGAAGATCACATGAAGAAGGGATAAGAGATAGTGTAAATATTAGAATAAATGGGTAAATTATGAGACACTATAATAAAAATGTATCCAATTTGTATATAAAGTAAGACTGTCTAACCAATTTTACTTGTATTGTACTAGATATAATTCAATAAAAGTTTATAAAAAAAAAAAGTTCTGGGTGTGGGCACGCACGCGTGCGACCCCCCCCCGCTCCTGGCACACAATGGCAAAAAGGTTAGCCATCACTGGCATAGGGGGTAAATGCAGGCTTTTGTATTATTTTCCCATTCTGCACTTAGTCATTAGATTCCAGCTTGTGCTACTTGCAGCACGATCTCTTTTCTTTTTGTTTGAAATACAAAGATACACCTGAAAAAAGACCAAATGTCTTTTATGTTGCTGCAGCAGTGCTATCTAACCCAGGGACCCCCAACCCTCGGTCCATGGACCGGCACCGGTCCACAGCATGCCAAAACCTGGTCTGTGCAAACAAGCGGAGCCCCATCTATGGGATGCAGACAGCATGGAAAACTACGCTCCCCCCTGTCCAAGGAAAAATTTCTCCACAAAACCAATCCCTGGTGCCCAAGAGGTTGGAGGTCACTGATCTAACAAGATATCAGCCTTTCCAGCTACTGCCCTGGGAATGTGTTGAGCAACAGCTCTCCTTGTTCCCAACTAGCAGGAGCCATGAAAGATGGGGTCAAATCAAGCTATAGGTGGTATACACTTGTAACAAATGCCTGCCGAGTACAGATGTACAGCTCTTGTGGACTTCAACAGCAAGTGAGATGGGTCAAGAGACTGTACGAATTGTAATCCAAGATACTAGGAGGGCACTAAGCTACCTACCCCATTGTTGGAAAAATATGTTGGAAATTCTATGCACAGTAGACATGCTCAACCAGAGACCTTTCTGATACTATTACCTGAGAGCAACCATTACCTGATAGGAATATAAGGGCCAAATTATTTAATATGTTTAATATGTCTTAAACTGTTTTTAAACTTTATGGATTTATGTGTTTTATTGTGGCTGAGTCCCTCGGGAGAAGAGTGGTATAAAAATTTAAATAATAAATAAATAAAATAAATAAAATTACTTGGAGTTTACTTCTGCAACTTCTTTTAGAACATTGCATTCTAAAGCACCATGTATACATGTAAAACATTAAGGTGGCCAAGAGTACCTTTATAGTTGATATGCATAAATATAAATATAATGATTATAGGTCCTTAAGTTAAGATCATTTATTCGGTGACCAAAGTTTCAACGGTGCCTAACAAGGGATACCTACAGCTGTCCCTCCCAAATTGAGGCTGTTGTACTGTCTATGGTCATGTAACCAAGATTGGACACTTGATAACCGCCTTGCAACTATGATTGCTGCAGCATCCTACAGTCAATTAGCATTTGCAACTTTCCCTGCCAGTTTCCCAAAAGCAGAGCCAATATGGAACTGGCAGGAGGTTGCAGGTCACTCCCACAGCTGTTATGCCTGGTCATGCTTCATAATGTCTATCTGCAGCACCTGTCCACAGTACCCATCCATGCTCTGTAGTGCCCATATGCCCACCAAAGCCCTGACCTGCTGGCTTGGAACTCTTTGCTTCTTCCCACATAGCAATCACTTAATTTGCTTGATGTTGAGGTCACGATGGCACTAGAGACTGGTAAATTGCTGTTGAATCATATGAGATCACCCTTTTCAACAGCGTCACTTAGCAACCAAAATTCCAATCCCAATTGCCATGATAATTCAGACTAATGTCAACGTAACATACTTCCTCAACCCAGATGTATTGAAACTACAATTCCAAGCATTCCCAGTACTTTTACGCATGATATCTTAGAATTCTGGGACAGAGCTCCCCAATCTTTCCGGCTTTGTGGACCAGCAAAGCGGGAGAGGGGTTGGTTCCACATGGGCAGCTGGCAAGTGCACTGGTAGCTCCATTTGCATCAGTGGTAGGCATGTGCTCACGCAAATGGAGCATGCACGCACCTTCTCAACTAAGTGAGGCTATGTGCACACACCACGTCCACAGCCTGGTTCTGAAAATCTCATGGCCCAGTAGTGAGCCGCGGCCCAGGGAGTGGGGACCCCTGCTCTGGAAGACAAAGAATAGGCGACAGTCCAAGCATACTGAATTTATGTTTTACCAAAACAAATAGTTTGTCACGAAAGCGACTGCCTGTGAAGGCTCCTGGATTGGGGCTGAAAGGCGAAAACGGAAGCAGTATGCCCCATCCCATAATTGGGTAGACCAGGTTACCCTGACAAAAAACACTTAGTCCAAGCATATCCTAACAATTCCAGACCTCACCACTGTTGGAAATGGCAACCCTAGGATCCAAGCCTTTTCTCCCTGTTCTCACTGCATCCCACTCCACTGTAGGGATGTATATGCTACAGTCCCTTCCTGTTCCACTGAACAGAGCAAGACGGTCTTCTTCACGTTGGTGCCAAGGCGTCCAGCACTGATGATGTCACACAGAGAGATGGGTGCATCTTTGGAAAAACAGAGCGCGATGTAATGGGCGTGGAACCTCATGGGATCGCCTATCAAGAGAAGAGGGAAGAATTAGCAAAGCGGTAAGGATGGCCTCAGCATGGTGTCCGGAACACTGGCTCATTAGGGAGTATGAAAGAGAACCTGCCTTATGTACTTGTCTTCAACAGAAAAGCAAAAATTTTTCTTAATAGCTATTTGCCCTGCCAGAAAATTGCTGGAACAGTTTGCTGAGGACTTCTTCATAATCTGCATGCGCAAACACACTCTTAAAAAGCCCCGGGATAGGTGCAGTTAAATAGGCAACTTTTAATATCCAGAGATAGTTAAATTAATGGAAAAAAAAAGGAGGCAGATATTCCTTAATACATGAGCTTTGGGGGATGACCTATTATAAATGCCTTTATTTGATAGCCTTGTCTGCTAGATTATAAAGTCTCAGACATCTGGAGAATACCAATTTCAGGAAGGTGGATTGCAGCAGTTTTGAGGAAGCCTATTTAACTCCCCGTTTGTGAAGTCCCCATTCCCACTCCAATATCCTTTTTACTTTTCCTGTCTGTACAACTCACATACAGAATGACAGTAACATTGTAATAAAACCATCATGTGGTTCTTCTTTAGCATGTTCTGGTTTATAATCCCTGTGTGCTACAAACATCGATTTATAGCTTAAAATATGGGGTAAGCCCAGGGTATCATGGCTTCATACTTAGGCCAGAGACAAAAGTGAAGGGACACCTGTTTAGCTATATTGCCTTCACTTCGTCACAGATAAAAAGTTTAACAGTAACAGAGTTGGAAGGGACCTTGGAGGTCATTTAGTCCAGCCCCCTGCTCAGGCAGGAGACCTGTACTAGGGATTCGAACCACCGAACTGCCAACCTTTCTGATCGACAAGCTCAGTGTCTTAGCCACTGAGCCACCAAGTCAGGTTTAAGCCATCATTCTTCACTTGAAGAGGCTCCTTCAAAAGACTCAATACAGGTAGTCCTTGACTTACAACCACAATTGAGCCCAAAATTTATGTTGCTAAGTGAGAAATTTGTTAAGCGAACCTTGCCCCATTTTACGGCTTTTCTCACCACATTTGTTAAGTGAATCACTGCATTTGTTAAATTAGTAACACAGTTAAGTCAAAGGCTTCCCCATTGACTTTGCTGGTTAGGAGGTGATCACATGACCCCAAGACACTGCAACCGTCATAAATGTGAGTCAGCTGTCGAGCATCCAAACGTAAATCATGTCACCACGGGGATGCTCCAATGGTTGTAAATGTGAAAAATTGTCATAAGTCACTTTTTTCAGTGCCGTTATAACTTGAGTCACTAAGCGAACTGTTGTAAGCCGAGGACCACCTGCACTGTTCTCATACAGAAACATTCTTGTAAATTCTCTGAGAAATCTGCCTTCACCTGGATAAACGAGGAAGTCACCTCCAAATTTGCTCCCAGTTGTGACATAATAACCTCGTTCCCAGAGGTCCCGGAAAATGAGGTAGCGCGTTTCATGAAGCTCTTGACCAGCATAAGGCCAGAACTGGGATGCCACATGCCAATCTACTGTTTCTTCTTGAGTTATCTGAGTCCGTGCAGTGGGGAGCTGGATCATCATTGATTCTCGGGGAAGTACAAAACAGGAACCAGACTCTGCAGGCTGTACAAGGGGATCTAGGAAAGGAAGGAGAGATGATCTAATTTTTCATTGGATTGTCTTTAGTAAATGAACAGATTCCTGTCCAGACATAATAGGCTAAAAAAACAATCCACTTCTCTCCTCAAGATGCAGCTGAACCAAAGTCCCTCAAATTTCTACAATTACATTTTTCTCTGCATGCAGGTAGTCCCAGAGGTGAAATCTGGCTTGCTACCGGTTCGCTGGCAACACATGCGCGCCAAATGCACACTGCATGAGCATGCACAATGTCTGCCAAAAGGAGCCTTGGGAAGGTAAGTAGAACAGCGAGGGGGGGATCAGCTGTGCCGCGCAATTTAGCTTTGCTAGAAAGCAGGATTTCCTGCTTTGTAGCAAAGGTAAATCCCGCTGCACAGCTGATCGTCGGAAATACTGATTCAGAGGAACCGGTAGCTTTTTTTTACTACCAGTTTGTTTGTTTGTTTGTTTGTTGATTGATTGATTGATTCGATTTATATGCCGCCCTTTTCCGGAGACTCAGGGCAGCTTACAATGCATTAAGCAATAGCCTTCATACTTTTGTATATACCTGCTTAGTAGGGCTTTCGCCCCCGCCCCCCCAAGTGGTGTTCTTTTTTATACAAAGTCAGCTTATTGCCCCCACAAACCGGGTCCTCATTTTACCTACCTCGGAAGGATGGAAGGCTGAGTCAACCTTGAGTCTGGTGAGATTTGAACTTGCAGTAATTGCAAGCAGCTGGCAGCTAAGTGCTACTTAACAGCACTTTAGTCTGCTGCGCCACCAAAGCTACCCGAACCAATAGCTTTTATCACTACCGGTTCTCCTGAACTGGAGTGAACTGGTAGCATTTCACCCCTGGGTAATCCTTAATTTAGAACCAGTAGCTTAGCAACCATTCAAAGCTCTGACAGACCTATCTGGGAGGACATTTACAACCTGGATTCAAAGTTCCAATGGATGCCCCTATCACATGATCACATTTTGAATGCTCAGCAATCGGGTAACATTTGCAGTGTCCCAAGATCATGTGACTTCATTTTATGACAGTTTTGCCAAGAAGTTTTCAGCAAAACTGTGTCCACAGCAAGTCATTGCTAAATGACCCTGGTGTTTGTTTAATAATCACAGCTGTTTGCTTAATGACCATCACAAAGTTACGACTGTGATGGACAGTCTCCATTATGGTTGTAACTAGTGCATTATCTACATCAGGGGTGTCAAACTTGATTTCATTGAGGGCTGCATCAGGATTGTGCTTGACCTCGGGGGCCCAGGGAAGGCATGGCCAGCTTGACATCACTCGTGTTAGGGGCGCCTGTGGTAGCCCAAGAGCTCTGCCAGCGAAAACAGAGCGGTCCTCACAAGCTATGTTTTCGCTGGCAGAGATACCACGGGCTAGTCCGCTGTTTCAAGGGTGGCCCCGTGGGCCAGATCTAAGCACTCTGTGGGCCAGATCCATCCTCTGGTCCTTGAGTGACATCCCTGATCTACATAGTGTAGTTTTTTTTCAATCAAATATTGAAAAATAATAACTTGTCACTTTTGTCATCAATAAAATTCCATGCTGTCTGTCACTGTAAATTCAAGGCTAGCAATGGTGACATCAAATAGGAGAAAGCATGGGCAGAACTGTAGAGCAGGAGGCTCTATGGTATTATTAGTAGTAAATATCAACAGCTAAATTTAATCTTGGATCTACTGTTGTGATGGGTCAAAAAATGCTCCTGGGTATGGATTATTATACCAAGCAGCTCATAATACTATTGTGTTTCCCCCAAAATAAGACTTGGTCTTATATTTTTTGGGGTTCCCAAATAAGCACCAGCGCTTATTTTTGGGGAAATACAATTTCAGGGTGATCAACCTGACTGGGCATGCCATCCCCTGTCGCGCGCACAAAAGACAGCAAACGTGCAGGAATTGACAGTATCTGGCAGCAGTTGCAGCCTGCCAGTCCCTTGGTGGGTGCACTCTGGGGCTGCACAGACCACACTGCGCAGTTGAGTTGATTCTCTGTCCAAGCAGCAGACAGAGGAGAGGCGCGAGGGAGAGGGAGGCAGGCGATCTGGACGCGCACAAAGATGAACCTCCTGTGGCCGCTCCAGCCCACTAACTCTCAGTTTTCCCATGGCCTGTGCGACACGTCCGGATTGCCTGCCTTCCCTCCAGCGCTTCTGCCTACATCTGCTTCCGGTGCAGCTGCGTGAAGATGACACCCCCCCCCATGGCCAGCCACACGTCCCACCAACTCTTGGCTTTTCAGCGGCCTGCAAGTTGCGTTTGGATTGCCTACCTCCCCCCACGTCTCAATCTACTGCTTGACAGGGAATCAACTCACCTGTGCTGCGTGGGCTGTGGCTGCTGCCAGACACCCTCGTCCCGCACATGCTTGCCATCTCCTTCTGGCCACACCTTGCCATCTGCTGGCCACACCCACCACCTTCACAAGGACTTATTTTTGGGGTAGGGCTTATATTAGGCGCACACTTGAAAATCAGGCTAGGGCTTATTTTCGGGGAAACAGAATAAGAACTGTCAACCTCAGGAGGGTAATTTGGGAGCAGAAATATGTAAGCCCCTCAAGCAGAATCCTTGGGATATCATAGTCTGAAGGATCGGTCACTGGTATCAGAGGCTTTGACTTCCGAGCTATCAGACTTGTGCAGGAGCCTACCCTAAGACCGTGATGGCGAACCTATGGCACGCGTGCCACAGGTGGCACGAGGAGCCATATTAGTGGGTACGCCAGCTCAGCTCTGGGGCGCATGCGCACGCCGGCCAGCTGATTTTCGGGCCTTCTGGGCCCACCACAAGTAGGGAAACAGGCTGTTTCCTGCCTCTGGAGGGCCTGGGGGCGGGGTGGGGAAGGCCCGTTTTTCTTTCTTACCTGGCTCCAGATCCTCTCTGTGTATTTGGGAAGGGCGAAAACAGCCTTTCCCACTCTCTTGGAGGCCCTACGGAGGCTGAAAGGGTCCATTTCCCCACTCCCGGTGGGACAGGAAGTGACTTTTTTCCTGTCCCCAGCCTCCAGAGACTCCTAGAGAGGCTCCTAGAGACTCCTAGAGAGGTTCTGGAGGCTGGGGACAGCAAAAAATGTCACTTCCTGTCCCACCGAGAGTTGGGAAATGGGCCCTTTCAGCCTCCGTAGGGCCTCCAAAGGAGTGAGAAAGGCTGTTTTTGCCCTTCCCAGATACACAGAGAGGACCTGGAGCCAGGTAAGAAAGAAAAACGGGCCTACCAGGCCATCATATGCCAGGAGCGGGGGGGGAGGGGGAGGGGTTGCGCATGCATGCGCGTGGGCACGTGCGCACGCGACCTTCCCCCACCCCCCTCTCTCCTGGCACACGATGGCAAAAAGGTTAGCCATCACTGCCCTAGAGATCTTCTCTTTAGCAGAGTGTGCTAGAGAACAGACACTCTGCTAGAGAGACGTTCCCTGAGGATGGGCTCCACCATGAATCCAAAAGCTTGGAAGACAAAACCTCTGATCTCGGTGACTGATCCGGTTTGGATCCTATAACATTATCCTGCAACATGTATATTTGTCTTCATTCGTGACATCCTACCGTGTTTCCCCCAAAATAAGACCCTGTCTTATATATTTTTGAACCCTGAAATAAGCGCTTGGCTTTATTTTCGGGGAGGTCTTATTAAGGCTTATTTTCAGGGGAGGGTTTATTTTCAAGGAGGGCTTATTTTCAGGGAAGGTCTTATTTTCCGGGAAAACACGGTACTTTGCTTAAGCACTACCTTCATTTAACAATGAAAAAATGACTCAGGATTGGTCCAACCTGTACAATGGTTTCAGGGTTTCTAAACTCCAAATGAAAAATAATAATAACCGAATATACACACTGGCTCACCTTTTTCTCGTTTCCGTTGCCATTTCTTTGCTCGACCCTGGGTTATATGGTCTGCAAGAGACTCTAACATGGTTTTCTTCTGTTCTGCAGAGAGCCTCAGCTGCTCCTGGTAGTTCTCCTCTAGCTCTTTCTCATAGGCAACCACTTTCTCTGGGAATAAGGAGTCCTAGAGACACAAAGCAGCAAGCTCAATTATACATAAGCAACCTTCCAGTCAGGTTGGCCATTCCTGTTAGGGATACTGGAAGGGGACATGATTGATAAATGTCATTCCTTTTTCTGAGCTACAGAATAATCCAAGTCAGAGCTCTAATTTGCAACTCTTATATGCAGCAAAACGAGGTACCACGTATACACCTTCTGGATCATACATGGAAACATTCACTGCCAACTGAAAAGTAACATAAAAGCAAAAGGATCTATTGAAATTGCTTTGGAATTTTTACTACCTTCTTTTTTTTAACAAAATTTTGGACAGCTTCTATTGGCAGCCAGAAATTATACACATCCATTCGTATTTAATTCTGCTGCACAAATAGGAAGAAATATAATTTCCCAGGAAGAGAAACTATAAAACATAAAACTGATGCCAACTTCTTGGATATTCCAACTGTGATGTTACAATGATGTCTGAGTTTATTTTACTTTACTACACAGCTGGGGAGGAAGGGAAAGAAAAAAGATAAATGGCTGTTGGGGGGAAAAAAAGAATACTACATCATAATTTCATTGCTGGAAGAAATTACAAGGAGTCTTTGATTTACAACATTTGTTTAGTGAGTGTTTGACAATGGCACTGAAAAATGGCACTGACTTATAACTGGTCCTCAGACTTATGACTGTCAGAGTCTCCCATGATCATGTGATTAAAATTTGAGTGCTTGGCAACTGGCATGTATTTATGACAGTTGCAGCATCCTGGTGTATGTGATTACCATTTATGACCTTCTCAGTCAGCTTCCAATAAGCAAAAGTCAATGGGAGACACCAGACTTACTTACTGACTGTATGATTCACTTAATAACTGCAGTGATTCGTTTAACAACTACGGCAAAAAAAAATCATAAAATCGGGTGCAACTCACTTAACAACCACCTTGCTTAGCAATGTTATTTTGGCCTCAATTGCAGTTGTAAGTCAAAGCCCACCTGTAAAGGAATGTCTCAAAAACACTGTAGACTATTGATCTCTACACTTTGCAGAGTTTGGGAACAGGGGAGCTTATCCTTCACTTTTAAATCAAAAATTAAAGGTTGGTTAAATCATTACCTGGTTCTTCCCATGGCCAAGGGACTGAGATGTTGGGCTCCTAACCAGGGTTGCCAACCCCTTGTCCAATAACAGCTGAGCCTCTTCAGGAAGCAATTCCAAGGGCAGCCCAAGCCGAACGTTCTGCCGTGGCTTCCGAGGCAATGCCCCCACCAGCACGCCAACAATGCGATGTTCCTCTCGGATTCGCCGCGCGTCTGCGTAGTTCCACACAAATGCTTTTCCCTCCAAGAGGTAGATTTGGATCATGCCTGAGCCTGCAACATCAGAAGAGGATCGAAGTAACAAGCTATTCAGGTATCTTTGATATGGAAGATGGAAAGTTCAGCAATTCCTGGGGATTTCCTAGTAAACTTTACAACCAGATGGTGATTTTTAACACAAACAAGTTCCTCATTATAGCTTTAGCCACCCTGTCGCCCTCCAAATATCTAACCCAAACAAAATATCAGATTGGGGTAAAAGTACCTCCCCAATTCCCGTAAGAGAACATTGGAGCCTCCAGTCCTAGCTCCAACCCTAAATTCAGCTACCATATTTTTCGGAGTATAAGACACACCCTTTTCCCTCCAAAAAAAGAGGGTAAAAATCTGGGTGCATTTTATAATCCGAATGTAGCCCTGCCCAGCTTCTCAAATGGAGGTTTCAGAGGCTGAAAAAAGCATCAGAAACGAAGCTTCAGAAAAGAAGCCCCCAAACAGAGCTTCAGAAAAAAAGCCCCCAAATAGAGCTTCAGAGGCTTTTTTTCTGAAGCTGTTTCAGAGGCTTTCAGAAGCAGGAAAAAAGTTTTTTCTGAAATGGGGTTTCAGAAGTTTCAGAGGCAGAAAAAAAAAGCAAGGCACAGAGCTCACAACCAAGGAACCTGTTGCTAAAATTCACCTCTGGAAACAGCTGATTGGGGATATTCTGGGAGCCTATCTACCTGCCAATCAGCTTTTTTCTTATTTTCCTCCCCCAAAACTAAAGTGTGTCTTATTCTCCATTGCGTCTTTTACTCTGAAAAATACAGTATTTTATGGATGACCATATGTCCTTTATTAGTCAATAAAGGTAGTCCTTGACTTACAATCACAACTGAGTCCAAAATTTCTATTGCTAAGCAAGACAGGTGTTAAGTCAGTTTTGTCCCATTTTACAACCTTTCTTGCCACAGTTGTTAAGTGAATAACTTCAGTAGTTAAGTTAGTAACATGTTTGTTAAGTGAATCTTGCCTCCCCATTGACTTTGCTTGTCAGAAGATCACAAAAGGCGATGATATGACCCCAGGACATCGCAACCATTGTAACTGAATTTTGATCATGTGACCATGGGAATACTGCAATGGTTGGAAGCGTGAAAAACAATCCTATGTCACTTTTTTTCAGTGCCACTTTAACTTAGAAGTCACTAAACAAATAGTTGTAAATTGAGGTCCTTTATTTCAGAAAACTCACTTTGGTCCTTTATTTTAGTCCTTTCACTTTTACTATACAACTGGTACCACTTCATACACAATCTGACATCAGAAATCCTTGCTTCTAATAATTTTATAGCTTCTTATTCTTTATTTGTATCCCACCCAGGGGTGAAATGCTCCCGGTTCGGACCAGTTCGACCAAACTGGTAGCGATGGCGGCTGGTAGTTCGGAGAACTGGTAGCAATGGCGGAACGAGGCTCTGGCCACCTGCCCGTTCATTGTTACTTCCCGGGTGTAACCTCTGCATGCACAGAGGGTCTGTTTGCGCATGAGGCGTGTGCAGGGCGTGTGCACTTCCGAACCGGTTGGGAAGGTAAGTAGATTTCACCTGATCCTATCTTTATTTTCTTTTATAAATAACTCGAAGCAATAAACATACCCAATTCTCCTTCCTCTTCCTATTTTCCCCACAACAACCCTGTGAGGTGGGTTGAGCTGAGAGAGAGAGAGAGAGATTGGCCCAAAGCAGTGGTGAAATCCAAATTTTTTTAATACCGGTTCTGTGGGCATGGCTTGGTGGGCATGGCACGGGAAGGATATTGCAAAATCCCCATTCCCTCCCCACTCTGGGGCCAGCCAGGGGTAGTATTTGCCGGTTCTCCGAACTATTCAAAATTTCCGCTACCGGTTCTCCGAACTGCTGCTACCGGTTTCTCCAGAACCTGTCAGAACCTGCTGGATTTCACCCCTTGCCCAAAGTCACCCAGCTGACTTTCGTGCCTAAAGCAGGACTAGAACTCCTGATTTCTAGCCAGATGCGTTAACCTCTAAACCAAGCTGGCTCCCAGTTTCATATGTTTTTATTAGAACATGCATTTTGAAAAGTTTTCTTGTTGGTTGGTTTTGCTCCAGAATTTTCCTTTGTAAAGCAAAGTTACAAAGTTTTTTTTCCTCCCCCTCTTGATGCGCCTCTTTCAGATTTGCCCCTTTTTCAGGTTGGTCCCTTTTTCTTCCCCCAAGAAAAGATGCTCACCGCAGCTAGACTCTCCTCTCCCTTCCCTTTATGGCACCGGCAGCGCAAGCTTCCCGCGTTCGTGCAGACCGCGCAACCTGGTCCTCTCCTCTCCGACCCCGCGGAGCTAAAGAAATCATCCAATCACCTTTTTTAAAGCCACCGGCCGAGCGGGTGGAAAGACGCTTCCCCGAACCAATACGCGATGCAAGCAAAGGCCCCTGGCTGCTTTCCAGAGGCAAAGGAGGGAGCGGACGAAAAAGGGAACTGAGTCGGGGGTGGGGGGTGGGGGTGGGAAGGGTGAGAAAGAGAGAGAGAGAAAACACAGACACGCTCGCTTCCAGACACGCGAGAGAGAGAAGCGGCGCTCGCCGATCCTTTTGCAAAGCAAAGGAAGCAATTGCGAGAGAGACAGGAAGCCAGGAAGCGCGCAGGCGAGCGGGAGATCCCCAATCAAGGCGTGTTGATCCCAGCCGGGGAGGCGGGTCTCGCTCTGCCTTTCCTCGCCCTGGATGTCACAAGAAGCTGAGACCCCCCCCCCCCGGATTTCGTTTGCCCGCCCTTGCAAAGCAATCCCACTCCACCTTCCCTTGGGGGCAGTTTGCGCGTGGCGGAGGGGGCTCCCTTGCAAAGGGTGAGTGAGTGCGCGCGTGGGACGGGATTAAGGAAGGGGAAAATCGGGATCGGGGTGGAGTGGAGTGGAGTGGAAAAGCAACCCGGGTTAACGCTGGGGACGGGGATGGTACGGGAGGCCCTCACTTCTTAGCGAAAATTGCAACCCAATATTAATTTAAACAGGCTTCTTCCAACTTCCCAGCATCCTCCAGGTGAGGTGGATTACAATGCCCTTCGTTCCCAGCCAACGTTGTAATCCAGGGCAACAGGAGGGTGGCCGGATAGAGGCGGGAACCTAGTCTAGAAGTGCCTACCTTCAACGTGTAGGTAGCACAACTGTTGAAGAGCCAATCAGATTTTTATAGACCCCAGACAGCTGCATTAAGCGTTTTTATGTAACCCGAGATATAAATTTGGTTACTTCAGGGACCGTAGTAGGACCAAACTAGATTTCTAGGTTATCTAAATCTCGGTTTTAGATTTTTAGAAACCAGGAGAGTCTGAGTTCTTAGTCCCACAGTAGGCACGAAAGCCATTTGGGTGACTTTGTGCCATTCTCTCTCAGCCCAGCCCACAGGGTTACTGTGGGGAAAATAGAAGGTAGCAGCATTATTGGGCATGCTTATCTCCACAAGTTATTTATAAAAATAATAAAGGTGGAATATAAATAAATAAACAGAACCACTTAACAGATGAGTAACATCTTCATCATGCTATCAGAGATTTTGTTTCAGAAATTATTTTCTAAGATTTGCCCTTTACTCTAGTGTCACTGAATTGTTTATTTTGAAAGGAATGCATTCTACCTCTCCTCAGGAGCGGTAAATCTGAGACCCAAAACACCTTCTGAGTGGAATGGAAGCAAGCAAGGAAGAATTTGACAGACCTTAAATTATACTGTATTTATTTTTACTGCATTGTCCTTTGACATAGAAACTATACCTCTATTTCTTTTGGAAATTTATATGGTTGCACAAAATTTCCCTGAAGTGTTTTGCTTGTCCTATTATTAAAAAAAACTTTTCTACCATTCCTCCAAATTCTGTGGATATTTAACCTGAAGAGGAAATTCTCATTTTGTTTTCAATGTCCCCTTTGGGCACGTATCCTTGGCAACACAAACTCAGTATATTCCTTTAACCTCTGGGCCCATAACTTGCATTTTTTGCATCATTACAAAGTCTCTGTCTATATACAGAGACTTTGATTTAATGATTTAATTCTTTTTAATTATCTTAACTTTTGTATTGTATGTATTTTTAATTTTGGCTATTCACCGCCCTGAGTCCCTTCTGGGAGAAGGGCGGTATACAAATTAAATTAATAAATAAATAAAATAAAATTTGTTCTGTTTGCCTGTAGAGTGCACTTCCCCCTTCTTCCTGGCTGGATTTTTAAACTTTTATTTTATTTTACATTACCATGTTTCCCCAAAAAAAGACCCTGTCTTATATTTTTTTTGAAACCTGAAATAAGCGCTTGGCCTTATTGCCATGCACTCAAAAGCCCGATTGGGCTTATTATCAGAGGATGTCTTATTTTGGGGAAAACAGGGTAGTGAGTTCTTCAGAATCAGCTGGAGAAAGGGGTGTGTGTAAAATCTGTTTGAGTGACTCACAAGAGGGTGTTGGATCCTCTGGACTTTCCTTCATCCAAATTGTTATCTAGTTGGAGAAGGGTAGAAATGAAGAGAAGGTAATTTGGTTTCTCTGGAGCTCTGATCTGCCCACGTAGGTACATTTAGTGACAACCTTGCTTTTAACATAAGTCAAGGAGTCTAACCTGTGGGGAGAGAAGCAAAAATTTGAGAAGACAGATGTTTGTAAGGAACAGCTGAGAGAAAGCAGGCTGGACATAGAGGTGGAGTGGTTTGTGCAAGAGGTTGTAATGACGATAACAGGAAAGAGCTTATTTTTTGTAATCGTAGCGTAAGAGGTTATTTTGTAATCGGACTTACATTTGCTGCGAAGGTAATCAAAAGCTTTCTGTTTCTTTTTATTCTTTCTTTTTTCACATTTCCTTTTTTTCCCCCTTCCTTTCTTCCTTTGCTACTTTTACTCTTTATTAGTTTTGGTTTTTATAGTCTTTGTAAAACTTTTAATAAAATATATTGAAAACCCTCCTAAAGGGTGTGATCATTTTCCACTACTGAGAAAGGAAGATTTTTGTAGACAAGTTCGGAATGCAGTTGTGCAGGAAATTCGTATTTTTAAAGGTTGCAAAAAATGGGGAAATATTGCTCATTCTTGTCTATTCTCTTGAATTCTTCTTGACTTTTAACATTCAGTACCCTCTGCTGTTACTGCTCCTACAACTGTGGTTTTCAGTGTGATCTTAAACTACTTGTGATGTATTCCTTTTTCTAGCTGCTCTCTCCTTTTCCACTTTTGTTCAGTTTATTCCTGAAACATGTTTCATCACTCCTGAGAAGTAAGATGTCTAAGACAGATAGAAATGTTTCTTCTTAACACCCTTAAGTTGTCTTTTTCTATTTAATACGACAAGATCGGTTTTGGCAAAAGTATGCTTCAAGCTAATAATTCAAAAAGCACAGATGTCCCTTGCTAGCATGCCTTTTTCCCTTTCCTTATTATTACAGAATTTATTACCCTGCTGATTCATTGCTGAAAACCATCCCAAGTGATTTCCAAGCAGGCAGAAGTATGTAAGAGGAGATGTTGTACTTTTGCAGGCCTGGAGATGAAGTGATAAAAAGAAGCATTGCCAGATTTCATTGCTGATCTGAGCCCTCAGAGATTTTGGGGGGGGGGAGGAGGAGAGAGACAACCAATCAGCACTCTAGTCTTGATTGATCTGTCTTAGTCTTTCTCAGTTGGGACTGCAATATTTGCTGTTGATTTTTCTTCTCAAGTCTTGCCTCTCTCACAAAGCAAAGTGGCAACAACTGGTTTTCTTTGGTTGATTCCAAAAAGATGATGAGTCCTGATTAACATTTAGATAGCCTGAGAGCTGTAGGCTACAGTGAGAAGTGGAGGATTGCCTCAGAAGAGGCCTCAGTTTGAATGAAGCTTTAGTAACTGCCTAACCTACTTAGTTGGCCTTTATGACTACGTAGGTAAATTATCACCATATCTCGCAGTGCAAATTAAATTAACCACACATTTTTATTTTTACTTTGTAATGTTTTCTCACAAGTGCCAGGTCTGCTTATTTTGAACCAACCGAGTGTTGATCAACTTGGTTGTGACAGGAATTGACCAACCAGTTTGTTGCCCAAGCCTGATGTTGTAGACTGAGAGAAAGAGGGAAAGATGATTGACAAAAAGTTACCCAACAGCTTTTTTGGCTAAGGTGGAACTAGAACTCACAGTCCCCTGGTATTTAGCCTGGTGCTTTAATCACTAGACCAAACTGGTTCTCCAAGTTAACCACACATTTTGCTGAAAATTTTTGTTTGGGCCAGTATTGATTTTTAAATTTGCTATTAATTTCTTTTATCAAAATAATAATCCCTTTTCCCTGTCATTAAGTTCTCAACCTCAGGTGGTCTGATCTACCTGCTTTACTTTTCTGTGTCGTGTAAGTTATATGCAAAGCAAAACCAGTAGACCACTTCCTATTTCCTCCTTCCTCCCTTCTTTCTCAAAAATCAAGTGCAGAGGCGGTGTTACTGCCCTGTGCTCCATATTTCCAATATTTCTCACTTTGATCCATGCAGATTGACCTAACTCTGTATTTCTTGCCAGCTACAATGTCACCTGATGAAATTGTCTACTTGGCGGTCCTTCTCATCTCTATACCTGTTGGTTTCCTCTTCAAGCAAGTTGGTAAGTGTAAAACCTGGAGAAAGAAATGCTGCTAGGCACCTCATAAGAAACTGTTCCGGGGTTCATGTCAGAAGGCTTTGCCTTTAGCTCCTTGAAGTGCTTCCTGGTTTAAGCAAGCAAGTTGTAAGAAACGCATCTCCAAAGGAACTCTGAGAAGATGGGATATGAGATGGAGTCAATCCTTTTAAATGGGAATGGTGAGAAATAACAAAACATGGGATCTGCATGTTACAGGTAATAGACTTATGACTGGTGGCTTAGCAACCGTTCCAAATTATGAGGGACCCTCCCCAGGAGAATTTATGATCAGGTTCCAAAATTCTGACAGCCATAGAGCTCCCTCCCTTGGTCAAAGAACTGTTTGTTGGCCACTGACTCACATTTAAAGCCTTTTGCAGCATTCCATCGCCACACAGGATTTATAAATTTGCACTTTATGACAATTTTGCTGAAAACTGAAATTTCCAGATTTTGGCAAAAAAGATCCACAGCAAACAATGGGTTTGTTTTAAAGCCATTGCATTCACTTAACAAATGCTGCAAAAAAAGGTTGTAAAATCAGGTCAGTCACATAGGTGACCTGCTTTGCAACCATCCTGACTTATGACCATAATGGGCAGTTTCCATTACGGTGGTACATTGAGGATTACCTGTAGATACATTCCTGGCTATTTGCCATGATGCACGAAGATTTTGGGATGAGGAGCGAAACATTTTTAAAGGAAAAACTAAGGAAGTCCAGTTGTCTTTTGGAAAAAGCACCTTTGGGACAACCATGAGTTGGGTGATTGAGAATCTCCATAGGCAATTTTATAAGTTTTATTTGATGTAGCTTCTTAAAAACTGGAGCTGGATAGGTTGTACATCCAGGCAAGCAAATAAAGTATGCCACAAACTCACAGCCCAGTGTGTGCATTTTTAAACAATGGAAAAATGTGTTTCTCTTTTTTTTAAATAGGTCCGAAGACCAAAAAATATGGAGCAGCTGTTGTAGGACTTGCACTTATTCTGGTGACTTGCCAGATCCACATCCTTCATTCCCTTATCACCATTCTGGGGACATGGCTTATTATCAATATCTCACCAAGGTAAAGTGACATAACAACTATTCAGGCTGTGAGATGGTCTGACAGATGTAAAGAAATGCTCTAAAAAGCAAAGATGGGATTATACATTACCCAATTTTCCTAAAATCTAACTTGTTCTCTCCTCCCTCCCTTCCCCTGCTCTCTTCTCCTCCCCTCTCCTCCCTTCCTCTGTGTGTGTGTGGGTAGGTAGGTAGGTAGGTTCAGGATTTTGGAGAAAGACCCTTAACTCCTTAGATGACGATAAAGATCTAGCTTCCTCATGATCATTTCAGCAAACAGGTTGAATAAGAATGGGAAAGAATGCAATCTCATTGCACTCCATTGTCTTAATGCAATTGATGCATATGGTGTTCACACAGTGGATTCCTGATTTGTGTACAGTGATTGCACCAACTTGACCAGATGTGCTGATGTCCTCAGATCTCGTAGAGCTCTCCATAGTGTCTTATCACAATCAACACAATTGAAGGGTTCCTTGTAGTCAGTGAAGCACTTGATATTTTGATATTCAAGAGATTTTTCCATGATCTAGTGTAGATTTGCAAAATGACTCCTTCGAAAGCCATTGCACATCTGGTAATTCCAATCTGATGGTTGGTGCTATACGTTGTTGTATAATTTTAAGCAGAATCTTGCTGATGTGAGGGATGTGTGCAATTGTGCTACAATTGGAGCAATCTTTAGAATCATCCTTTTTTGGCAGTGGAATAATTACTAAGCGTTTCCAATCCTGTGTCCACATGTTGGTTTCCCAAATTTTCCGGCACAGTTCTCTAATGTCGGTGGGTGGTGCAGATCTCAGTAATTCTGTAGGAATAGTGTCAACACCTGGTGTCTTATTGTTTGGCAGTTGGTTCATTGCCTACGTGATTTCTTCCTCAAGACTGGCCAGTTCTATTTCTACTTCTCTTTCCTCATCATTCTGAGACTGGGCCCCTTTGCTACCTGCTTACAGCTATTCTGTATATTCTCACCATCTGTTCTTGATGCCTTTTTGGTCAGACAGTTCTTTCCCTCATTTGTTTTTAATGATTGTAATGCCTTTACGAGCAATAAATGGTGCTTGGATTTTTTTAACTTGCATAAATGCAGCTCCTTAGGTTTTGACTAATTCACACATTCTGCTAAGCAATTATTTGCTTAATTGTGGTAGGTTATAATTTTTTGGTTTACATAAAACTGTAAGCCATGATCCCTATTTTTGCAGACTATGCTAAACCAAAACCAAACAAAACACATCTTTAATGCTTGAACCCAATCAATGTTAGGATTTCTGGTTTCTAAAAGCTGTCTATAGCTGTCCTCAAGTGGGCAGGATCTAGTATTCAATCCCCAGTGTTTTTCAAATAAACTTGGCTGAAACAGATCATGTAGTTTTCACTCACCACATGATCTCAGCAGGTTGGTTGGGGAATTCTGGGAGATGCAGTCCATACATCTTAAAAGTAGCCAAGGTTGAGAAACAATGGGTTAGATGTGTGGTTAGTGTATGTGGGACAGTCATGCAAGGATACCCATGTATGCTTTTGAAACTGATGTAGAAATGGGATTAATAATTATAACCTCTCTTCTTTTTTTTAAAAAAAAAACAGGGCTTGTCATCACCTGACATTGGGATGGACATTTTCCTACTTACTTTTTTTCCGCACAGTTACTTATTTCAACTATCCAGAGCCAACACCATTCACCAATGCTGTGCAACTTTTGCTCACTCTTAAGGTATCAGGCTATTTTTGGGATATTGAGAAGGAAGAGTGTTTAGCTTGAAGAGGAAGTAAGGTTCTTTTTTTTCTGGAATTTTTGTCTCCCAGCTGCTGAGCTTAGCCAATGAGGTACAAGAACTCATTCAGGCGAAGAAACAGGAAGTGACAACCTTCACCAAATCTCCAGTGATTGGTACAGTTCTTCAAAAACCGGGGTTGGTGGAGATACTGTGCTACAGTTACTGCTACGTGGGGCTTATGACAGGTAAGTGAACTGGCTAATAGAAAATGAAATATGTCTACAGGTATAAACACCTGTGATGCATCTTCCCTTTGACAGCCTTATGGGTTTATGGGCATTTTAAAATGTTGGCATCTTCTCGCCATATATATAAATATGAATAAGAAAAAATATTGGGCTGAAGAACTACTCTTTATTGTTACAATTTCTTTTTAAAGGAAATGGTAGTTAAAAGATCAGAGCAAGTTGAAAATTATAAAGCCCATTCCAGTTTTGCCTTCTCATCTACTTCTCATATCAGCCACCTATTTGCTCTTGGTATTGTGCCTGGTCATTGGGTGTAATTGTGGCCTTTTGTATTTTTTGCAGAAGTGTGTTTGAAACTACCTTGCTGATTAGACAAAAATAGCTATTCTTCTCTCTAGCCTACACACTTCACTTTTATAGCTTCTCCTTTTTTGTTTTGTGAGAATTTCATGAGAAATTGCCATATACTGCTGCTGCAAACATGAAGGCAGGAAATTACAGCAAAAAGTAAGATACCAGGCATTAGGTTTTTGTTGTCAGAAACTGCAGGAAATCATAAAATTGTACAACTAGCAAATCCCTGTGTGCTTCCCAAATCACACACAACCTTAACCTGTCAAGTCTATCCAAAACAGAAGCCCTCAAAACATATTGGATACCATCTCTCACAACTCTTCATTGAATTACAAGTAGTTCTCGAGCTACCACTGTTCATTCAGGTGCTTGGCAATGGGCATGTATACACAGTAAGCACCCCAGGATCATGTGATTCAGGGGTGGGTTCTAAAATTTTTTACTACAGGTTCTGTGGGGGTGGCTTATTTTGTGGGGGTGGCTTGATGGTCATGTGACAATTATTTAGGATTTAGCAGAGGTACTGGTCTACTAGGCTTTTAACTGCTTGCAGAGCTGTACCGATCTACCCATTTATTTTTGCAGGCACTGATCTACTCATGTATTTTTGCAGGCAGTGGTCTACCCATTTATTTTTGCAGGCATCAGTCTACTCATGTATTTTTGCAGGCACTGGTCTACCCATTTATTTTTGCAGGCACCAGTCTACTCATTTGTTTTCTTTTAACACTGATCAGCTGTAGGGCGGCCCTTTGAAGCCCCACAGCAAGAGTTTAAACAGTTTTTTTCCCTCTAGCCATCAGCTGGGACTCAGGAGGTAGCAATAGATTGGGGGTGGGGCCAAATAAAAGGTAAGAATAACGCGGGGCGGGGGGGCAGAACCAGTTCGGTGACATCATATCATCACCGCTACTGGCTCGGCGGAACTGGGAGGAACCCACCACTGATGTGATTCCTGTTTCAGACCTTCTCATTGGCTTATCCATTCCACAAGCAAAGTCAATGGGGGAAGTTAGAGTTACTTAATGACCTTGTGTTTCACTTAATACGTTCAGTGATTCACAGCAAGAAATAGACATGAAATTGGACATGACTCACTTAAGAACTGCCTTGCTTAGCAGCGGAAATCCTGGTCCCATCATAAGTGGAGGGCCCATCATAAGTGGCTTTGGATTAAGGAAAATAATGTGAAGACAACTAGAGGAAACCGGGTTATGGAAACTGTGTCTTAAGTAATTCAACTGTGTGTGTGACAGTCTCTCTGACTTGTTTTATTTTTCCTCAGGCATACGTCTCCCTCTGCTTGTTGATCTTAAAATTTCATTGTTTTCTGTTTTTTGCAGGCCCATTTTATCGCTATCGTACGTATCATGACTGGTTGAGCCAGATTGATCCCTCTGTTATCCCTAGCTGGCAGCCGATGCTTTCCAGATCCAGAATGATCCCCATCTTTGGAATATTTTTCCTGGTTGTCTCCCACTTCTTCCCCCTTGATTACGTCCGAAGCAATGCATTCTATGAGAGAGGACTCCCTTTCCGCCTCTTCTACATGGTGCCCATTTTCTTTGTCTTCCGTATGCGTTTCTATGTTGCCTGGCTTTGCGCCGAGTGCGCCTGCATTTCTGCTGCTTTTGGTGCCTATCCAGTCACAGCCAAATCTCGGTCAGGTGGAGGACCTACAGTGGAATATGAGCCTTTAAGTCGGTAAGTCAAGAACCTCTTCTTGGCTCTGCCTTCTCTTAAGACTCTTCCACACAGCACTAATAACAGTGAATTGTTACCACAGGCTTCATAAGAAGTGCTTTCCTTGGGCTACCTCTCACCATAAAAACCACCACTAATTCATTAGATATAGTAGAGCTAAAATATTCCACCTTTTGCACTGATCTTTCTAGAGGCTTTTTTTGTCCACCTTTTCTTTATTTTTCATTGAAATGTACAAATTGGGCCTTTGTGTGTTTGAGTTCTACAGTTCAATTTTGGAATCATGAGAAGTTCCTTTTTCAAATAAGAAGTGCACTAATTCTAGCATGGAAATGGGATTTCCAAATTCTCTCCGGATGCTGGTCCCTTTCTGGTTCATACAATTGTAACTGACTTAGAACCCAGTTCTAATTCTTGCATGAAACTTAGCTGATGTGCCTTAGGACAGTAGTGGTTTAGTTCCCGGCCCTTAGCTTGCCTGATAATACTGCTTGTTCCAAAATTAAGGTACAGCTGCTATCTGAACTCCTTGAGAGAGAGACAAATGAAATGAATTAGCCCTGTTTGAGTTTTGCTAAAAACTGCTTACAGAAGCTACCTCCAATGTTGCGCAGGACTAGCATCATTTGCTTTAGGTTAGTAAATTTACTTTTAGATCATACAAAAAGTAAAAACTTAAGTCCTGCTGCCAAATATGTACAGGTAGTCCTCAACATAGAACAATTTATTTAGTATCCATTCAAAGTTACAGCTGCACTGAAAAAAGTGACTTCTGATCATTTTTCACAGTTACAACCTTTGTAGTATCCCCATGATCGTGCGATCCAAAGTCAGATGTTTGACAACTGGTTCATACTTATGATCATAGCTGTGCCTCGAGGTCATGTGATCACCTTTTGAATAAAAGCAAAGTCAATGGGGAACCCAGATTCATTTAACAACCAGGTTACTAACTTATCAATTGCTGTTATTCACTTAACAACTATGGCAAGGAAGGTACTAAAATGGGCCAAAACTCACTTAACAAATGTTTCCCTTACAACACAAATTTTGGGCTCAATTGTAAGTCAAGGACTAACTGTATAGACAACTTCATTTACTATTTTTAAGAAGTCTGAAGATCACAAACAAAAGACTCATTAGTAATACAGAGTGCAACATAGTTTAGCAGAGCTAACCTTTCCATGACACTACAGGTAATCCTTGATTTATGACTAGTCATTAAACAACCATTTGATGTTTTGGCAGTCTGTAAAACACTTCTGTCTGTTGTAAAATGTTGCCTTGCACCCACTCGCCTACCCACCCCCACAGTCACATTACCATATTTCAGGCACATGGCAACTTGTTTGCACTTACGAATACCCCATGAAAAATGAAGGCTCCTGCCTTGGGCAGAGAGTTGGACTGAAAGACCTTCAAGGTCCCTAAAAGCTCTGTGATTCTAAATAGCTGAGTATAAACTTACAGATTTTTGTTTTGTGTGTGTCTATACCATTTTGCCTTCCAAACCACAAGGGGTTCAAAACAGATGGTAGGGTTGCCCCATTATTGAACCCAGTAGGAGGAGTGCTGCATTAGTCTATGATAGTCCCCATCAGAATTAATTTGTTTGAAAAGATACTGCCAGATTCCTTCTGTTAACAGACTAATTGACATTTTTAAGGTCAGCCCAAGGGTGGGCTCCTGGGGGTTCAGCAGGGTTTGGGCGATCCTCTAGCCAAGGATTGCCAGGGTTCGGCGAACCCCCATATGCCACCCCTGGCTGGCCACACCCACCCCACCCTGCTCCTCCCACCACGCCCAAGAGTCTCCATGTGGCCCATTCATCATTCCAGGTAAGTGCAAGGGCTGTGCGGAGGGTCTGGGAGGGCAAAAAATAGGCCTACCGGAGGTTCCAGAATTCCAGAAATGGGCCTGTTTCTGTCCTCCAGAGGGCCTCCAGACCCCGGGGGAAGCTGTTTTCGCCCTCCCGGAGGCTCAAAGAAAGCCTCCAGAGCCTGGGGAGGGCGAAAAACACCTCTCCCCCCACCACGTGGTACAGGCGACCGACTAGACCATGGCCACACCCACCCAGCAAAGAGCCAGCAAACCCATTGCTAAAGGATCTGAAGCCCACCCCTGGGTCAGCCCCATACAAAAAACATTTTTAGAACAGTTCTGGACATTAAAAATACATGAAGGAATTGATTTTTCTCTTCTCTTGCAAGCAGATCAGCCGACGGAGAAGCATCCAGTGTTGCCTATGATTATGAGACGGTCAAAAACATTGATCCGCATGGGACAGATTTTTGTGTCAAAGTAAAGGATGGCATGCGCTATTGGAACATGACTGTCCAGTGGTGGTTGGCACAATACATCTACAAAAGTGCACCTTTCCACTCCTATGTCATGAGGTGCGGCAAGCGACATCGGGTTCAAATAAAGTGTTATTCTGGGCAAGAAATAGTCTTTGAGGATGAAATGATAGGCTGATGAATTGGGTGGCATGAGGTCAGTTGGGTTGCCATGAGAGTGAGTCGTAGAAATCATGTTGTGGGACAAGGATTCTGGGACAGGAAGTGCTCAGGGTGAACACTAGGCAGATTTGGGAAGAGATGAAGTAGTGATCTGCCATCAAAGAAAGAATAAATCAGAAAATCTAAGTGATTTATGAAAATCTACGCTCTTGAAGTAAACCCTACAGGATTATGAGACTGACCGAGGCTATATGGATTATGAGGCTGATTGAGGCTCACCTGGATGGATATACTACTCATCCAGGTGAGATGGGTAGTATAGACAGTTAATAAATTTTTAAAAAGTTGCATAATCATTGTTTCCCACCTTTGTGTACTCTAGAGCAGAGCTCCCCAACTTTTGCGGCTTGGCGGCACAGTGGAGGGTGGGGGAGAGAGGGAAACTGAGCCACACAAGCGGTGGGCTGGCATGCACACACAGCTCGACTTGCACAAGCGGTGGGCCGGCACGCACACACATGCATGCTCAGCTCAATTTGCACAATTTGAACAATTCACCACCTGTGCAGCCTGGTTGCAAATAGGCCACGTCCCGGTAATGGCCCCGGTATTGGGGATCCCTGCTCTAGAGATGCTAGGTTTCAACTCCCATTGTTCTCAAGCCAGCATAGTTTGACTGGGATCGTGGAAGTCCCACACTGTAGGTTGTGAAAGACTGAGCGAAATTTAAGAAGAGCCATGAGTTGGGAATGATCAGGGGGGATATGAGGAATTTTGGGATAGGTGGGTGCTTGGATTGCTTTGAGGGGATGAATATAGAACTGATCAGAATCTTCTTTTTAGGAGTGCCTGGACAATGCTTATCTCAGCCTACTGGCATGGGATCCACCCTGGGTACTACATCAGCTTCCTTACCATCCCGCTCTGCCTAGCAGCTGAGGGGGCCATGGAGAGTGGATTCTTGAAGCACCTCTCCCCATCTGGGCGTCTTTGGGGTGACTGGATACAGTGGTTCCTGAAGATGAGGGCCTATGACTACATGTGTATGGGTTTTGTGTTGCTTACCTTTGAGGATACCATTCGCTATTGGAGCTCAGTCTATTACTGCGTCCATGTGGGAGCTGTGTTTTTCTTCCTGCTGGGAACAGTGTTGGGGATCCAGAGGAAATGGAGCTCCCCAAAAGATAAACAGGGCTCTCCACAGAATCCCAAGCAACAGGAATGAGAGGGCAAAAGTTGATGTTGCCGTATACCCACAGCAAGGAACGCTACCATAGGCCCCGGAGGCTAAGGGAACAAATCAAACTGTGTAAGTCTAGTTTTGATATATGTCATGACTGTAAGTGGGGATTGAAGGAAGTAATCCGAGACGGAACTTGGAAATCCCTACTTTTGGTCTGCTTTGTGACAAATGATTTAGAAAGCCTAAAAATATTGCCACCTAGGCTATTCTACTCAACACCAGGGGATTCTGAGAAAAGAAAACTTCTCTAGATCTTAACTTCTAACTCAGTGTTTCAGCAATTTTAAAATCCATGGACTTCATCCCACATGCTCACTAGGGAATTCTGGGAGTTGAAGTCCATCCATATTAAAGCTGTTGAAGCTGAGAAATACTGTTCTGATCCTCTTCTTTTGTTAGGTTTTCTTTCTAGCTTTCACTCTACTTCCATAAAGTTTAGGAATCTTCTGACTCCTCTATAGTCTTGTTTTTCTTTTCATTTATTTTTAAGTCCAAACCTCAGCCATTTTATAGGATAGGGCAGTGATGGCGAACCTTTTAGACACCGAGTGCCCAAATTGCACATGCAATTTGCAAATTGCACCCGCACACATACCCAAACTGAAAGGTGCGCACACATGTGCATGCACGGGCATGCACGGACATCTGGCCGGCAGGAGGCAGGGCATCCCAACACCGGCAGCTCGGCAAAAGGTAAGATCTTTTTCTTTTGTGAGCTTCTGTTTTGTTGTTTGCAGGGAAACAAGCTCACGAAAGAAACGCCACGGAGATCTGACCTGGAACGATGGCGCGCGTGCCTGCCTGCAGAGAAGGCTGTGCATGCCACCTCTGGCATATGTGCCAAGGGTTCGCCATCACGGGGATAGGGTAAAGGAATTACACCCTACTGGCTGTTACGGAACTCCAGCCAAATATAACAATATTATAGGCAATGGAATATATACTATAACTGCATAGCATCTGAAGGATCACACATTCTCTGTTCTTTAACCAGTAGGATTTTTAGTTCTGTAATACGCATTCTGTAACTAACTGATCCTCAACTTTCACTGTCATTTTTATTTTCTTTAAATGTCATAGTAGCCTTGAAAATATCTGCATATATAATGAGATTTCTTGAAAGGGTGAATTTGGAACTTTGTCCTTGGGTAGATAAGAGGTAAGGCTGTCATATTTGAGCTGCAAAAATTAGGATGGTCATTAGAAGGCAGCTTCCATCCAATGATCATCCAGATTTTGGCAACTCAGATTTGGTAATTATATAGAAATGCTAAGATTTAACAAAAAAAGCTCCATCCAAGTGTTTTCAATCACTTGTACAGAGAGATGTGCAAAAATGTGTTAGATCTCACAAAATCTTGAATCAGTGACCCTGTTGCTCACAGAGGTGAGATTCTGGAATGTAAGCAGATTTTTACAGGGCTGGAACCTGTTACACAAAAGTGATGGAAACACAAAGATTAGTTTGCTAATATAGAGGTACAGGTGGGGCTGGTGAACTAGTAAAGAAATCAGATGTTGCACACAAAGACTGCCATATTTAAGTATGTTACTGTTAAATATAAGGAACAAATGCATGTTTGATTTTTTTTAGCCATGATATTTGGGGCTGAAAATTTTTTAAAACTTTTTAGGGCATATAGGGCTGTGTCTTATGGAACCTAAAATGTGTACACTGAGTATAAAAAGGTGGGTTTTAGTTTGCAAAACATAAACAAATATATTAGCTACCAGAAAAATTATTGCTCAGGTAATACGTTTATGTCTTAAGGAAAACTGTACACGAACCTGCTTGTGTTTGCATTATTTTTGGTCCAAACTAGTATTTTATTGGAAGGTACTTGGAAAATAAAATTGTTTTTGTTAAAAAAAAAGAAACAAAAACATTAGTTTTTTGCACAGTTACACCTTGCTGGTGCTGAACAAAGCAGCAGAAAATACACATTGAATTTGAGAAGTCTCCTGGCCCTTACTATAAGGAGCTGGATTTCAAGTGTCGTCTTCTTCCCAAAGAGCTAACCATCCTCTGTACAGTGAAACAGTTCTAGTTTCTTTCAACTATCACACTTCTCTGACTCATTCAGTAAATCCAGTATATATAACCGATATGCATTGCAATTTTTGTCTTGCTCAAACCCCACTGAGATCTTGCGTACTTCTCAGCTCAGCCTTCCTTTTCCTGAAAGCCAGCAGAACTACCCTTCACCAAGCTGAATTCATCTCGGGTTCTCCATCTTGCTGATTATAGGGCAGTGATGATTAACCTTTTTGGTGCTGAGTGCCCAAAACACTTGTATGCAAATGCATGTGCGTGTGCCTGAATCCCCAAAATGCAGTGCGAGCACACACACACCTGTGCATGCGTCCCACATTCCATTTTGGGCATGGAAAGCCACCTGCACCCCCTGCACATGTGCCCTGAACACCAGCCAGCTGGTGGGAGGCACAGGCGTGGTGGAGCTGGGCTGGGGCGATGGCTGGCGTGCCTGCAGAGAGGGCTTTGCATGCCACCTGTGACATGTGTGTCGCCATCACAGTTATAAGGTGATCCCATCAGAATATTTTGAAGGACATTTAATGCTTTTCTTACCAAAGCTTCTGGGTTGCTTAACACATAATCCTCACACCCGAATAATATATAAATCTGCACTCAAGGGTGTGAGGGACAGAGAAAACGGAAAGCAAGCTCATATATTTGTAAGAGGAAATGGCTAGATTGATAGTGTATACCACATAACAATAATGATTTCCAAAAAGCTCTACTTCAAACACTTGTTTGTGCTTTCATTCCTGAAGCTGCTTATACTTTTCAAAACAAACGTATTAAAGTGGATTTTTTATATTTGCATGGTTTTACAATTACGCACACTTCCCTGGGTACAGCATTGAAGTATTGTTCCTAAAACAATTATCCTACTTCCTTCTACCTCCTACTCACTATCGGAGTGTATAAAATCAATAGAATGATAATTTGCAGCCATGGAAGAAATTTGAAAAGGCAGTTTTTTGCTGCTTTAATTTGGGAGTGGCCGATGACAAGATATCTCCAGCATTTTCTTCTTTCCAGCAAGATTCCTCCAGCATTGACGCTGATCTTGAATTATGCTCTCTGTAGAAAGAATCCTAGGAACGGATTGTTCTCTGATTTTGATTAATTGGGAAATGCTCTTTTGCATGCAGGATTGCAGAGTAATTTTTTAGTAACCTGGGGAAACTTGTTCCATTTGGATATCTGAATTCTTATACGTGGAAATGTCCTAGAATGTCCAAATTACAGTCACAGGAAGCCTTCAATTTATGGCCAACGGGCAGGGCAGCCTGTTCTCCTTCCCCAATGCCATCTCCAGAGGAAGGAGAGTAGATCACTCCATCTCTTAGCCTGGGAGACGGCAACCTTAAACACTCAAAGAGCCATTTGGACCCATTTTCAAACAGAAAAGAAAACACCAGGAGCCACAAAACACTTTTGATATCTAAAATGAAGATAACACTGCACTGTTTGCCAATTTCTCAACACATTAAGCATACTGGTAAACCAGTCTCGTCAGCAGTGAAAGCAATTGAACCTGCCCACGTACCATTATGCGTTCTGTTTTCTTCTGAAACTTTTATTGGATTTATCCATGGTTGGCCTACTGGGGGGGTTGAAAAGCTCAATAAATCGTGTGCCGGCAGGTGTCGCAAATTGGTGGTTGTGACATATATTTTGAGTGACAGCTGCAGCAGAGGGATGAAAGAGCCACATGCAGCTCGAGAGCTGCGGGTTGCCGACCCCTGCCTTAGCCTCTCCACAGGTTGCGTGGCTCCATTCTGGAAGTGGGTGCCATTTTAGAGTGGCCAAAATTCATTGTAGCCACTCCCAAATTGACACCAACTTTTGGGATGGAGTTCCCACAGTGCCCCCACTGTGTAGGAAGGCTGCACAATGCAATGGCTATTCCAAAAGATCTATAGTAAAAGGTACGTGACTGGTAGGAAGGAGGATCTGAGGCCCATTGGCATGGAAGCAGGCCCAAGGCCTTTGAGGGATCCCAAGGGGCAGGAAGTGGGGCAAGGGGTACCTTGGGATGGGGGAGAATTTGGGAGGCCTGGGCAGCCAAGTGTGAGTTGGGGGAAGTACCACAGTGGGCCTGGGCCTGTGGTAGGGATTTTAGGGATTGGATTCTTTATCTGAGGCAGTCACATGGATGCCTTGTTTAATGGCCATTGCAATTTGTGACCATAATGGGCAGGCTCCATTATGGTTGTAAGTCAAGGACTATTTGTAATGGGCAGGCCCCACTGTATTCGTAAGTCGAGGACTACCTGTAACGGGAAAGCTCCATTACAGTTGTAAGTTGAGGACTACTTGGAAATGTAGAGATGGGTAACAATTTAGATCTATGGTTCTTAACCGGTGGTCCACAGACCTCCGAGGGGCCACGATCTTACAGAGGAACCATAAAGGCTTGGAAAAAAAATTCTATGATTTAAATCTTGAGTTAAGCCTAGGTGATCTGTGGCCATAGTCATGGCCACTAAGGACATTTAAAGGGCGTCTGTGGCAGGGGTGAAATCCAAATTTTTTCCCTACTAGTTCTGTGGACGTGGCTTGGTGGGTGTGGCAGGGGAAGGATACTGCAAAATCTCCATTCCCTTCCCTCCTGGGGGAACGATATTGCAAAATCTCCATTCCCACCCTACTCTCGGGCCAGCCAGAGGTGGTATTTGCTGGTTCTCCAAACTACTCAAAAGTTCCGCTACCGGTTCTCCAGAACCTGTTAGAACCTGCTGGATTTCACCCCTGATCGGTGGTGAAGAAAAGGTTGAGAATCACTGCTTTAGATGACAAGGATCACAACCCAAATGGGGAGGTGATGGGGACTGAGTGGGCTAGATGCTGAAGCAGCATGGCTGAGGTCAAGACACAAACATGGCTGAGGTCAGGATCTTAAATAATGCCTAAATCAGGGTTACACCACTCCCAGGATTATCTAACCAGATATCATGCACACATTGGGACAGGGTATCAAAGCTGGACTGGGGTTCAAAGTTGCTGCTTCCTTCTTCAGCTCTTGCTACCCTCCCCATCCATAATTGTGAAATAAAGACAAGCTAGAGTGCTTTCTACTCTGCACTGGATAATACTAATTCTGATGATAATTCTTCATGACTGCCACCAACCACATGACACCAAGACAACCTGCACAGGCAATTGTATTGCCACATGTTGCCTGACACAAAATGTAGAGGAGACAAAGATTTGTGTTGCTTGGAGCAGAAATGCAGGCTGAGCACTCCACCCCATCCCACCCCACCAGGAGCTATCTAGGTAACACCCATCCTGTTGTCAAAATAATTAGTCTCCACATATTGAGCTGCAAAAGTGACCAGAATTTCACCCCCTCAAACACTTACTTTACATTCCCTGTAAGATAAAATATAAAAATATTTTATCAGTCATCACACAGCTCTGACAAGATGCATTTATCACATTTATTCAGCAAGAAATATATAAGCATGTCCATCTGATGATTTATTGGTGGCAATTTAAGGACTGATGGTACCATGAAGTAATTTATGGCAACCTCTGAGATATTTCTCTGTAGGAGAAGAAACCTATTTGCTACCCAATTTGCTTTTCACCTTGTATACAATGTTCGCTATCCAGTAGGTATACCAGTGGGCACCTCCATACAGTGCAGTATTTCTAGAAGATTCAATAGAATAGAATAGAATAGAATAGAATAGAATAGAATAGAATAGAATAGAACAGAACAGAACAGAACAGAACAGAACAGAACAGAACAGAACAGAATAGAAAAGAATTCTTTATTGGCCAAGTGTGATTGGACACACAAGGAATTCGTCTTGGTGCATACGCTCTCGGTTTACATAAAAGAAAAGATGCATTCGTCAAGAATCATAAGGTACAACACTTAATGATAATCATAGGGTACAAATCGGTGGGTTGCCCCCGGGTTGGATCGGTTCACAAGAACCAGTAGTAAAACCGGCGGGACTCTCCGTCCACTGACCCGGACATCATCATAAGTGATCTGCCTGCACGGGTACAATGTGAACCAGTAGTAAAGGTAAGTGAAACCCACCCCTGTTACAAATAAGCAATTCTATTCAATTGGTTGTTGTTTGTTTTAATTCAAGGAATTGGGAGCAGGGGAACATTTTGTCCGTTCACAAACTATATAAAACTTGGGTGGCCTTGATCCTTTGAGAAAGAGCATTCTGCTTATGATGAGTTCTAAACTCCTTAGTAAAACTGCATCAAAGTCTTCAGAAATTGTGGGTGCTTCATCATTGGAAGTTTTTGAAAGACTGGACAGTCACTTGTCTGAAATGGCATAGGATCTCCTGCTTGAACAGGGGGCTGGACTAGAAACCTCCAATAGTCCCTTCCAATATTCCCTTCCAGTCTATTTTGATTGATTGATTGATTGATTGACTAATTTCTGTCAAAAGTTGCTGTATATAGAAGTTAGCTGGTCAGGGCTGTGAAAATACAGGATACCTCTATATTGGCAACACCAAATGCTACCTAAGCATAGTTCTTCTGCTGAAAGTTAAATATAACAACTGATTTATTTACATTTTGACAAAGGAAGAGGCCATCCATCTCTGTTTATAGACTGCACATTCTAACAGCAGTTGTTTAACAACTGTTCACAGTTACATCAGTGAAGACAAAGTAACTTTGTGACTAAAGCAGTGGTGAAAATCAATTGGGGGAGTGGCTTGGGGACGTGGCGTGGCTTGTGGGGCATGGCAGGGGAAGGATATTGAAAATCTCCATTCCCACCCCACTCTGGGACCAGCCAGAGGTGGTATTTGATGGTTCTCTGAACTACTCAAAATTTCCACTACCAGTTCTCCGAACTACTCAAAATTGCTGCTACCGGTTCTCCAGAACCTGTCAGAACCTGCTGGATTTCACCCCTGCTGTAAAGTTCTTTAAAGGTTTTAAGATTTTAAGCACAGAAGTGGATTCATTTAGTGACCACTTCGTTTAATAATTATTGCAAGTCTGAAAGGTGATGAATAAACAAGGACTACCTTTACATCAGAGGTGGGTTTCAGCAGGTTCTGACCAGTTCTGGAGAACCAGTAGCGGAAATTTTGAGTAGTTTGGAGAACCGATAGTAAAAATTCTGACTGTCCCCGCCCCCATCTATTCTCTGCCTCCCAAATCCCAGCTGATTGGGAGGAAATAGGGATTTTTCAGTAACCTTTACCTGGAGTGGGGTGGGAATGCAGATTTTATAGTATCCTTCCCCTGCCACGCCCACCAAGCCATGCCCACCAAGACATGTCACACCCACCAAGCCACACCCACAGAATAGTAAAATTTTTTGAAATCCATCACTGCTTTACATGACAGGCATTATTTAACTGCAGTGGGTAGGGGCCTGGGTAAATGGACATACTGCTCTTTACATGGACATACTGCTTCAACATGAATGCGCATTTGCACAATGGCTTAAATAGTTTACAAAAAATATTTTTAAAGTGTTGAAGAATAAATCAGCAAATATGAAGAATGGACAGAGTGCTAAAATTGTTCTTATAAGAAAGTCAGAGATACACACCACGACGTGTTTGTTTTTAATCAGTACAGTATGTACAGGAACATTTTATCTGGAACACTGCATATGTATTTCAATGTCGGTATGTCTCCAAGCAAGGTTATTTTTTTTCTTTAAATTGCAACTGGACTATTTTTTCCTTGAGGAGGAAGAAGAAAATGTTTCACTTCTCATCAAAGCAGCTTCATCGGTTCTGATGACTGGGGGGGATTGAAGAATAGGAACTGTCAATCGAGACTGGATGGTGAGGGGATGGAAGGACAGATTCTGACAGGATGGTGGAAGGATTGCATTTCTTTGCAGTCATCTTGCCATTAGCACGCTCTCTGAGAGCTGTTGAAGCTACTTGGGGGTTTATCAGTGCCTTCAGGGTCACCTGAATCAGGGTGTGGAATGGTTGTGGAATCTTCTTGGAACTTCTGCAAGGGCTGTTGTGGGCTAGAGACAGGTGGTGTCTTATTTCTCCCCTTCTGTAAGGGCGGGGTGTTCAGTTCTAACACAGATGGGTTCTTTTACCCCTCTTTCAAACCAGTGGTCCTCTCTATCCAAAATATGGACTTTCTAACATAAATAGAAAGTTCATACAAACATTTAGATAGATATAGATAGAAAGTCCATACAAACAAGCACTTTGACACAAATTAGCAAATATATTTTAAAAATTAAACATGTTAGTATGGGTCAGATTAGATAAGAAGAAGCTGCTCCCCCAAAGGAACAGACAGCACAGGCATCCGATTTCGCCTGCTGTATCAAATCATTAATTACTTCTTATTTATGGGATTATCTGGTTTATGCACCAATTACTACATTTCCCAGAATACTATTGGCGGCGTTTAAAAAAAAAAAGCGCCGATACGGTGGCCTTCGACGGACAGGTTTGAACGCGCTGTCTCGCTTCGTCGGGTTTGGCTCGAGAGTTAATTGGTGCAGAAGAGCGGAAACCCCGAGATAATTAATGAAAGTTGTGTTAATACTACAGCAGCAGCCTCCCAAGATGATAGATGTAATTTGTGCCTTTATGAGTTTTTTTTTTTTTAAAGAAACGACATTCAGTGGCCTTCCTGAGGACACTTACACAGTCTCTGTTTATCCATCTGTATGCATGCCTACACGTGTCTCTAAGCTTGCAAGATATGACATCTAGCCCGGAGGTCTCCAACCTTGCAACTTTGAAGCTCTCCCAGAATTGAAGCTCTCAGCAAAGCTGTCTGAGGAATTATGGGAATTGAAGTTCACAAGTCTTAAAGTTGCCAAGGTTGGAGAACCCTGAGCTAGCCTGTTCCCGTTCTTTGCTTTTCCGGACTGAGTTCACGACCAGAATCGGAAAAATAGACGACACGCCCTGTGGTTGCAGTCCCTCCCTTCTCTCCTCCCCTATGCTAAATAAAAATCGCTTTCTAAGTAAACTTTGGCAGGAGGTGGCTGTGTTCACGCTCGCGATCCGGCCAGTCACCCGTAATCCACACTGCAAAGATGGGCAACGCGTGGTCAAATTTGTGGCGCCATTTGACAGAAGGTGAGCAAGAAAACCGAGTGGCTGGGTTTAGCTTTGCTGGCTTTTTGTGGGGGTGACCCTGATTGCTACTCATTCCAACCGATTGCCATAAACTAAAGGAAGAAGATGCTACAGTAATTGTAGCAGCAGTAACATTAAGCTGGGGTCCCACACAATAGGGCAAGATCGGGAAGCAACAATTTAAGTAATTTGGATTGTAAGTGTTGAGTCTAGTGCTACTTTGAGGCTAGATACAGAGTCTTAGAAAGTAGAGCTTAGAGCTTCCCAACCTCCTGAGCATATTAAGGCAGAAACTTTTGGAATTGAATTATTTCTTCTTGAGCTTTTTACCACTTGAATTTAGTTTCCCCTGTCTATGATAAACTGCCAATGCACTTATCTTCTGTCTTTTGGTTGCTTATATGTAACATTCCTTCTGTTACCCTCCCTTTCTCTCCCAGGAAGAGTAATAACACACTGAATGCTAATAAGGAGGTTTAAGAGCTGGGATAAATAAAAAAAATTTAGGGAGTTGACACTGAATAATTTTCCTTCCACCCCTACCACCTTTAATTGAGCATGGGGTGGGGGGGGCTGAGGCTGAAAGGGAGTTTTGGGTGAAGGAAGATGTCTGTTGCCAAAGTTTGCATGAAGACTATTTATGCAGCCTTGAAAAAATGAGTAGATTAATCTGCACTTTGTTTGGTTTCCAAGCGAGCATGTGGCACTTCTGCACATGCGCAGAGGGTTTTTGATGATGTCTGGGTGGGCGGAGCCGCCTGCCGCCGCCGCTACCGGTTTGCCTGAACTGGGGCAAACCGGGAGCAACCCACCACTGGTTTCCATCATCTCCATTGCATAACATTAGTTACTATCATTTTCATATTTTATTTGTACTTACATTCTTGTTTGACCTTTGGGCATTGATGAAAATATCACTTTCACTTTTGTCCATGCTTCCATTCTCACTTTCTGTTTTGTTATTTGAGTTATTTGAGGCCTACAGGGCTCTGGCAAATCTCCAGAACTGGCCTCAGCTGAAGTTGGCAATCCTAGTGGCTTAACAAAGTATGAAAGATGGACATTGCATAGGGTATATATATAACTTTTTACATATATATATATATATATATATATATATATATATATATATATATATATATATATAGCCTATTAACTCTTCATTTTGAAAGGAATTATTGGAGCTGACTGGTCGATGACTTGGTATGGCTTCTAGTACTATATACATATAGTCCTAGACATACCACCACAGTTGAGCCCTAAAATTTAGTTCTTAAGTGAGACATTGGGTAAGTGAGTTTCGCCCCATTTTACCTTATCTAAGGGATTAGAGCTAAGAAAGTTTGAGAAGCTCTAACTATGCTGCTTTTATAGTAATTTTATTAAAGATTATAATTAGAACAGTAAAAGAATAAAAAGAAACACTAGAAGGTACCAAAAAGAATAGGGGAATTGAAAAGAATATAGTAAACAAAAAGAAAAAAAATAAAGACATGACTGACTTCCCACCTTCATCCCAACAAGTTATTAAACAATTTTAGTAACTTATCATCTCTTAAAAATAACACAAAATGCCTATATATATGGGCTCATGGTTTTCTTGCTGAAATTTGATGCTTGATTAAAGGGGTTATGTGCTGATTCAGGACTTCAGGTTGTTTAGCACTGCTTACAGGAATTAGAAAGTGAAAGTGACTCTGCAAGAACATTTGGAAATAAAAATAGCCATGGTGATACAGTACAAGCATTTAGATGCCAGGTGTTTCTTGAAAGTTCCAGGAAGGAAGTAGGGTATATGTGAAGAATTTGTTTTCCTCCAAGTCAGATATTGACTTCTCTCTGTTCAATCTGGGTTAGTTTGAGATGAATTCCTTTGGTTGGATCATTCTGTACAGGTAATCCTCGGCTTACAACAGTTCGTTTACAACGGCACTGAAGAAAGTGACTTATGACCATTTTCCACACTTGCAACCATTTCAGCATCTCCATGGTCATGGGATTAAAATTCAGACGCTTGGCAACTGACTCATATCTATGACAGCTGTAGTGTCCTGCGTTCATAAAATCCCCTTTTGCAACCTTCTGGCAAGCAAAATCAATGGGGAAACCAGATTCACTTAACAGCCTGTGTTACTACCTTAGCAACTGCAGTGATTCACTGAACAATTGTGGCAAGAAAATGGAACAAAACTCACTTGAGAACTGTCTCACTTAGCAACATAAATTTTGGGCTCAGTTGTGGCCGTAAGTCGAGGACTATCTGTAATTCTCCAGCTGTTCATGAAAAAAATCACTTGGGATAGTTTGAGTATAGCTTGAGAGTCTTTATAATCCACATAAATTGGTCTGTGAAGTGGGAGGCATTTTAAAATGGGTTCCTTTTCCTTGGCTATTCATTGCCTCATTTTTGGATAGGCAAACAATCTGGTCAGTGCAATGTTTCTCACACTTTGCAACTTTAAGATGTATGAACTTCAACTCCCAGAATTCTCTACACATTTAAAAGTTGCTGAGGTTGAGAAACATTGGACTAATAAATAAATCAGTAATTACAGGGAGTCAATGACTTATGATCAGTCGCTTAGCAACCATTCAAAGTTACCATGGAACACTCACCCCTCGCCAAAAAAAAAAAAAAAGGTACTTCTGATCCAGTTCTGAAGTTTAAATGGCCAGGATGTCTCCCTCCGTCACATGACCACATTTTGGCAATCAGCCCACAATGACAGCCATTTGCAGCATCCTGCACCATTTCCCAAAAGAAAAATTATTGACCCTTCCTGACAATGCCATCCACCTCTTCAGAATGCTCTCTATCATTCCAGCTGCAAAAGGCAGTGAGGCCAAGAGGAAAAATATTTGTTCACAGACAAACCTGGAGTGTAGCCAGGGTGGGACAGCATATTTCCATAAGCTGCAGGAGGAGACTTCAATCATGTCTGCTCTCTTGAAATCTGCTTAACTTGTAACCCTCACAAACTCTGCTTTTGGCAATTAGCTTTGAATTAGCTGCATTCTTTTCCTTTTTAGCTGTTCGCCTCTCTTCCTGACCTTCACTCCTCATAACATTTCTAACAGAATAATTCTGAGAATTGAAGTCCACATATCTTAAAGTTGTCAAGGTTGGAAAACACTGCTCTATAATGTTCTCTCTAATAGATGTATGGGGTATATGTCTAGTTTAATGAAAAGAAGGACTAGGGGTGACATGATAGCACAGTTCCAATAAAGAGGGAGTGAAGCTATTCTCCAAAGCACTTTAAGAAGACAGGACATGAAGCAATGGGTGGAAACCAATCAAGAAGCAACTTAAAACTAAGGAGAAATTTCCTGACAGTTAGAACAATTAATTTGTGGAACAACTTTCCTCCAGAAGTTGTGGCTGTTCCAACACTGGAAGTTTTTAACAAGAGATTGCACAACCATTTATTTATTTATTTATTTATTTGTTTAAATTTCTATACCGCCCTTCTCCAATGTAGGACTCAGGGCGGTGAACAGCCAAAGTAAAAACAAGACATACATACAAAACATACAAAATCTAAAAACTGTTTAAAATAATTAAATAATTTTGGCCGTAATTAAAACATTCCAATTTAAAATCCGTTTAAAATTTGACTCAAGCCAACCCAGCTAGTTGAAATAAATGGGTTTTTAGGGCCCGACGAAAAATCCGGAGGTCTGTTATTGTACGTAGCTCTGGGGGGAGGTTGTTCCAGAGGGCGGGCGCCGCCACAGAGAAGGCTCTCCCCCTGGGGGTCGCCAGCCGACATTGTCTGGCGGACGGCACCCTGAGGAGGCCCACTCTGTGCGAGCGTACTGGCCGGTGGGAGGCTATTGGTGGCAGAAGGCGGTCTCGTAAGTACCCCGGCCCTAAGCCATGGAGCGCTTTAAAGGTGGTCACCAACACCTTGAAGCGCACCCGGAAGACCACCGGGAGCCAGTGCAGCTCGCGCAGGAGAGGTGTCACGTGGGAGCGCCTCGTCGCCCCCAAAATCCCCCGCGCGGCCGTGTTCTGGACCAGCTGGAGCCTCCAGGTGCACCCCAGGGGGAGCCCCATGTAGAGAGCGTTGCAGTAGTCCAGGCGGGAAGTGACGAGTGCCTGAGTGACTGTGCATAGGGAGTCCCGATCTAGAAAGGGGCGCAACTGGCGTATCAGGCGGACCTGATAAAAAGCCCCCCTGGCCACGGCCGCCAAATGATCTTCTAACGACAGCCGTGCGTCCAGGAGGACGCCCAAGTTACGAGCCCTCTCCGTGGGGGCGAGTGATTCGCCCCCAATAGCCAGCGATGGCGTCAGCTGGCTATATCGGGACGCCGGAAGCCACAGCCACTCGGTCTTGGTATTTGTCGGAAATAGTGTTTCCTGCAGGGTTTCTTGCTTCAGCCCGGGATTGGACTAGAACAGGGGTGGGCAACTGTGGCCCTTTTACAACCTGTGGACTTCAACTCCCAGAATTCCTGAGACAGCCAAGCTGTCTTCCAACTCTGTTATTCTGTTCTCCAACTCAAAGTTTAAAGTTGGGGAAGTTGAAGATCATCTGAGAAGTAGATGAAGGCAACTCCTTTCTTAGAATTGTCAAGAAAAACATGGATGGAAGCATGGCTAACCTAGAACCAAATTCAGAGTGACAGAGACTCATTAACTCACTTTAAAAATTATCAAAATCTGTAGCTCATAATTACATCTAGTGGTCACAGATTAAAGTAACCACACACTGTGTTTCAATTTTTTTGAGGGGGAGGGCAGCATGGCTCTTTGATTCTATTGTGTATAATTGCATTAAAATAATAGCCCCTTATCCTTGCATCAAGATCCGAATCATTGGATGCAAGACCTCCCTAACCTCCTTGCTTTACACATCTGTATCATGCCTGTCTGTGATCCAAAACTGCTGGATCACATCATATTTTCCACTTCATCAAAATCATCTTTAAGGCTGATAATATGGTTTATGGCAGAGGTCTTCAAACTTGGCAGCTTTAAGACTTGTGGACTTCAACTCCCAGAATTCTCCAGCCAGCTATGCTCCACAAGTCTTAAAGCTGCCAAGTTTGAAGACCTCTGGTTTATGGTTTAGTTTAGTTTATTTGATTTGTATACCGCCCTACTCCCGAAGGACTCAGGGCGGTGAACAGCCAAACAATAAAATACATAGATACAAAAAATTTAAAAACCAAATAAAATCAAATTAAATCATTTTGGCCCAGACAGATTAAAACACCCCAATAATTTAAAAACAGATTAAAATTTACATATTTAAAAAGGGAAGAGATTAGGCCAAGCCCGCCTGATGGAATAGGAAGGTCTTCACAGCGCGGCGGAAGGTGCGCAGATCTGGGATCCTCCTTATCTCCGGGGGGAGCTCATTCCAGATGGTAGGTGCCCCCACAGAGAAGGCTCTCCCCCTAGGGGCCGCCAGTTGACACTGTTTGGCTGACAGCACCCGGAGGAGTCCCTCTCTATGAGAGCGTACTGGCCGGTGGGAGGCTATTGGTGGTAGTAGGCGGTCCCGTAGATAACCAGGTCCTAAGCCATGGAGCGCTTTAAAGGTGGTAACCAAAACCTTGAAGCGCATCCGGAAGACCACCGGGAGCCAGTGCAGCTCGCGCAGGAGAGGTGTTACATGGGAGCGCCATGTCGCATGGTGACCTGTCTATGGTAGCACTTTCACAATTTCTTGCTGTAACTAGCTTCACTCTGAATCTTTTGGCAGATACAATTTCGTCCGTCGGGGTTGTTTATACAGTGTTCATGTTTGCCCCAATTCCCATTGGCTTCATCTTCAAGAAAAGGGGTAAGTGCTAAGACAGCTATGGTCTTCATTGGAAACTCTCCTGGGTTTGGGGCCAGCTTGGTGACTTTCAAGGGCTGATTGGAGAGAGCCTGAAAGAGGAGTTTTCCCACGATACAGAAGCTTAAAAGATGGGGATTTGAGATGCATCTGGTTTTGGGATAAAAAAAAAAAAGAATTCCAGATAAAGTCTGAAATAAGTAAGTGAAATAAGAAGAATTCCAGATAAAGACTAGAGTGTGGCCAGATTTATTTGTGTTCAGCAAAGACTTGTTTTAGCCATGGCTTGCTAATTAAACCACAGTGAGGATGCTTACACATTATGCAAAGCTTTCTTATGTCAAAGTTTTTGAATAAGCCACCTAAAGCTAAATCATAAAGCGTGATTCACAGGCCATAATGTCTGCATTTCATATCATTCTAGCCAGAGTCATATTATCATTTGATATAACATGTGAGACCACCCTATTGGCCTTAATCTTGAATTTAGTGGTAGATAGTCAGAACTTGGTGATATTTTTTTCCATCCCAGATAATCGGATTGTTTTAAAAGGAGATGCTGAAGAATGAGGATGGCCAAAATCTCTCCCTATGAATTCTGCAGTCTCTGATTTTTAAAGATTATGGCTTTAATTTGGTTAGGGTGGGGTCCTTGGTGCTCTTTGAGCTTGGTGGCTTTCTTGAAGACATTTCATTACCAGCGCTGATGATGTTACATAGTTTGGTAATAAAACTTCTGCAAGAAAACCATCAATCTCAGAGAACACCAAGGATTCTACAGTTCAACCCTGAGCTACAAATCTTTTCTTCTGTCAGTACATAGCTAGTGATTTAACACATTTTCCCTGAAAATGAATTACTGAATCATAAAGTAATCAAACTCTCTGAGTTTCCCAGCAAGCTAAGCCACTCAGAGAAACCAAAAGTTGTTAAAATAAACTTGTTGCACAAATCTGGCTGTTACCAAGTTTCAAATTTCCACACTCACAGCCTTAAATTCTTTTCCTTTCTTTTTCTGTAGGATTGAAGTTCAAGAAATATGGGGCAGCTGCCGTGGGCCTTGGACTTACACTGGCTGCTTGTGGCATCCACACCATTCATTCCTTTGTCACCATCATGGGGACATGGATTATCATCAAAATCTCACCAAAGTAAATGGACCAAAAAACCCCCATCTAATTAGGCAAAATGTTGCAGGGAGCTGTGTGTTTTTGGTGTTTGTGTCTGAAAGTCAGAGAAGTTTTGAAGGTTTTGGAAGTCTGAAGAGAAGAGTAGTATGCAGGGCAGCTGTAGGAAAATGAACTGAATCTCCAAAGCAAAATGATATTTGACTTCCCAATGCTTCTAGTTCTAAAGCCTAAATTAAATTAGTAGAGAGCCTGAGAAACATATAGGCAGGGATTATGGAGAAGGAAACATTAGTTCTTTAGGAATGGTGAGCTCTTTAGATATGGGCCTATGTTGCAGGATGAGTTGATGTATTGGGATGTGTGGATGACCTTGGGAAATGAAGAGAAGAAATGGTGCCTAGGAAACCATCAGAGAAGAGAGGCAGGAGCCCCCAGTGGCTTAGTAGTCAGGGAAAAAAATACTTAGAAAACTCTCATCTTTTTTCTTTTTATGATTTTTTAATGGTTTTTTTTCTTTAACATATATGAGTGCTTATTGGTGAACAGTACATTGTCTGGGTCAATTTACTTTATACATTAATAATAATAATACTGTTTAGGTATACATGATAGTAATTCTTCAACTTCTAAGATTTACATATACATTGTACTTATAATGTATTATATTTTGTAGCAGTGTACATAGTATTGTTTTCCCAATTTCTAGTTTCTACCTCTTTCTTCTAACCCCTAATACAACAATTCCCATATTAAGAAGTATTATGTATCTATCCATCATCTCTTAAAAGGTAACGGTAAAGGTTCCTCTCGCACATAAGTGCTAGTCGTTCCCGAATCTAGCACTCATCTCCATTTCAAAGCTGAAGAGCCAGCGCTGTCCGAAGACGTCTCCATGGTCATGTGGCTGGCATGACTAAATGCCAAAGGCGCACAGAACGCTGTTACCTTCCCACCTAAAGTGGTCCCTATTTTCCTACTTGCATTTTTTATGTGCTTTCGAACTGCTAGGATGGCAGAAGCTGGGACAAGTAACGGGAGCTCACCCTATTACACAGCACTAGGGATTTGAACCGCTGAACTACCGACCTTCTGATCGACAAGCTCAGTGTTTTAGCCACTGAGCCACCGCATCCCTTTATTTTCATCTCTTACCCTTTACCATTTAAGCATACATAGTAGTAGTCTTTCAATTTCTAACATTTACATATATATAGTAATTATAGTAATTTATGTGATAGTATGCATAATAACATTTTCCCAATTTCTAATTTCCAACTCTATTTTCTAATCTTTAGTAAGACAAATCCCATATTAAGAGGTATTCTGTATCTATCCATCATCTCTTGCCCTTTTTAGTATTTCAACTCTTACTGACTTTTTGATCAATCTTCCATGCTCCTTCCTTGGGATCTTGTATCCCTTTACATCACTCATATTTAGTCTAAATATTTCCTCTGCTTCCACATCTGCCTCTCACTGTCTACTCTCTAAAACACACATCAATAATTCTTTCATCCTTCTGGGGATCTTTCTCTTTGCTCTCTTCTACATTTTGGCCTCTTGAGAAATAATCTACCTGTTTTATTTTTTAAAAAAAATTACTATTTCTTCTGTATCTTAATCTACTTGTGTAATTTGTTGATTTATCTCCTCTATTCTTTCCTCTACTTCTGAATTCTCCTCTATTATCTGAATTTTTTGTTCATTTTTCATTATCATTTGCTGGAGATTTCCTGGTCTTATATCTGTATCGTGCATCAGTTCCATCATCTCCCTATGGTTCCTTGTCATAGCTTCCTGAATACTTTGAAGCATTAATAGTATTTCTATTTGGGATGTATTTGTTCTTCCTTGCTGTAACATTTTACTTTATTTTAATGGGCTAAAAGTTACTCAGTAATCCATCCAGATCCCAGTGTCCCGAGTGTCCAAAAAACACCAAAAAGCCAATATTAGAAGAATTTGCTCAGTCCCTGAACTGTTCCTTAAATTCCACAGTATTTATAGTCCTCAAAGTCTGTTGTTTTGCTCCCTCTGAATTATTCAAATTTGTAGGTCTTATTTAAATTTTCTTCTTTCGCCTCGTAAAATATTCTATCGAATAGTATTTGTAATCCAGAATGGCCCACCAAATTTCCCCATGTCTCTTTAATTCACAGATTCAAGTGTTCAGTTTCAAAGGCAATTCCTCTTGTTTATAATCCATACTACTTTGAAAAGTTTCAAAAGGCTCACCAGTTACTCCCAAGGTGCCAAGAAACAAGTTGATAGAAAAGGAAAAGCAAAAAAATGGCCTTCCAGATGTTGTTTGCCTTTCACTTTGTTTCTCCTCTTATCAGTCCTGACTTTCCTTTCTTTTTTATCAAGCCTGACTCCCCTCCCCACAAAGTCCTTTTCAACTATATAGTAATATGGTGTCCCAACTCTAAGTTTCAGTACCAAAAGGAGGCAAAAGCTCTAACAGCTGGTTCACAGTTCAACAAAAAAAGCATTTTCTTTAAACAGTTTCTTCCAGCAGCCAAACAATATTTCCAACAAATTAAAATCACTTTTCACAGCACTACAAATTCCAGTTCAGTCTTTCTATATTTTAAAACTTCATATTCTTCCATTAAAATTTTGTTTCTCTTTTGGGTCTATACTTTTATCTTTGTGTGTTAATTTGCCACTTTTTGCGCTTTGGAGTCTTTCAAAAATTCTTTTATTTAGGGTGGGTCTCTAATAAAGAAATTGAAAATTGTTTCATCCAGTTCCAATCCCCTGTTCACACACTGCCCCAGCTCATTTCTTCTTTGGTTGCCCCAGCTTCATTCTGGCCATAATGGCCATCTCTCTTCTCTGTTGATCAGGAGGAAGCCTTGGATCAAGCAGGATAGCCGCTGCTCTCCAGCGATTGACAAGGAATCCCTTCTTTCTTCGTCACCCCTCCAGGGTGATTTTGGCCCCTTAGAGCCTCCTATTGGAGAATCAGCCGGGATCCGTGGAGCCCTGCTATCTCCAACAGTCTCACCGCGATGCCAAACTGGAAGTCTTCAGGAAGCTCTCATCTTAATGGACCAAGTAGTTAAAAGTGGTAATGAGAAATTACACTTTCACACTTGCACAATTCTGTTAATATAGCCTTGCAATAAAGTAGAATTAGTTTCTAGTTGTGTTTCCTGTCTGGTTTATCTGGAAAGGCTGACATGATGAATTTGGGATGATGCAGTAGGCACAATGGTTAAAGGATCTTGGCTGGAGGAGAGGGGCAAAATCAGGCTCAGTGTCCTATGGACAGTAACTAGCTTAGCATCTAATTAAACACCTTGCTCACTTCTATAAATCTATAAGAAAGCATTAAGTAGTGGAGGAGGAAGAATTATTGGGAATTCCTAAAGTTGTTTTTGTATGGTGTGGGCCGGTGTACTGTATGTATCAAGAAGGAGAGAGGAAAGTTGGAAATCCAGCAGGATCACACAAAGCCCAAAATAGAGATCTGCTGAGCAAAGGAGCTGGCAGAAAGAACTGCAGATTTTGGAAAAGAGGCCCAGATGTCAGCAAGAGCAGCTTAACAAAGGGTCTGGCATGCCAAAAGCTCAAAAAAAGGGTTACTTTTCCCTCTTCCTGTTCTCTTCCTAGCATAAAAGTGAAGTTAGAAGTGAAAGCATAGAAATAATCCATGGGAAAGAGGTAAAGAAACAGATCAGACCCTATAAAAAGCTGTTGTGAAATTGTATATACATATGCAGGTAGTCTTCAATTTATGACCACAATTGAGCCCAGAATTTATGTTGCTAAATGAGAAATTTGTTAAGTGAATTTTGCCCCATTTTATGACTTTTCTTGACACAGTTGTAAGTGAATCATTGTAGCTGTTAAGTTAGTAATACAGTTGTTAAGTGAATCTGGTTTGACTTAGTCAGAAAGTTGCAAAAGATGATCACATGATCCTAGGATACAACACAATCGTCATAAATGTGAGTCAGTTGCTAACTGTCTGAATTTTGATCACGTGACAACCGGGATGCTGCAACAATTGTAAATGTGAAAAATAGTCATAAGTCACTTGTTTCAGTGATGTTGTAACTTTGAATGGTCACTAAATGAACTGTTGCAAGTCGAATGTGTGTGTGTGTGTGTGTGTGCTTTGTTAAGCTGAGATCATTATATGAATTGCTACAGGATAACTATGTGCACCTGTGTGTATCTAGAAAGTTCCCGACCCTTTTCCCCATACTTTGCAGCCTTGTTCATATGTGACCCTAAGCACATTACCATGCTAAATCAAAACCAAACAATGCACATTATAGTGTAGTTCAAGTGTGAACTCCACCTCAACAATATGGAAATGCATGTTTGGTTAGAATAGAGGTGAATACAAGAACAGAGGCATATATATGCATGAAATTATGATGTGGATGATTTCTTAACCATTATATGTTCTCTTTTTTAAAATAGGCATTCCTGCTCTCTGACATTAGGATGGACGTTTTCATACCTGCTCTTTTTCCACAAATTTACTTCCTTCAAGTTTCCCCAGACAACACATTTGACCAAATCTGTGCAACTTTTGCTCACCCTCAAGGTAGCTGGCACTAAACTGTGGTTGGTTAAGGGCAGGGAGAGTTCTTGGGTTAAGAGGAAGTAAGTCCTTCCTCCTGTATTTTAATTGATGTCTCCAGATGGTGAGCATAGCCAATGAAGTGCAAGAATTCATTAAGGTGAAGGAACAGGAAGTGACATCAGGTATCAAGTCTCCAGCGATTGGCGTGATTTCTGAAACACCTGGACTGCCAGAGATAATGTGCTACAGTTACTGCTATGTGGGACTTATGACAGGTAGGTGAACTACCTAATAGAAAGTGAACTATGTCTACAGGTACAAATCCCTGTGATGCACTTTTCTTTTGACAGCCTTATGAATGGTGGGTTTATAAACATTTTAAAATGTTGGTACTTTTTCACTACATATATATATATAAGCATCAATATATCAGGGGCTATCAAAAAGAAGAGAGGGACAAACTATTCTCCAAAGCATCTGAGGCAAGATAAGTATGGATGGAAACTTATCAAAGAGAGATTCCACCTAGAATGAAGAAGACAGAACAATTATTCAGTGGAACAACTTGCCTTCAGAAGTTGTGGGTGCACCATCCCTGGAGGTTGTTAGGAAGAGATTGAACAGGGATTTGTCCAGAATGTTCTAGGCTTAGGGTCTTCTGCTTGAGCAGGGGGTTGGATTAGGCCTCCAAGGTCCCTTCCAATTCTATTATTCTATTGTTCTCTTATCAATAAGAGAAGATCCTGGGCTGAAGAGTTATTCTTTGTAACAGGACTTTTCTTTAAAGGAAAAGGTAAGAGATCAGAGCAAGTCAAAAAGAATAATGCCCATTCCAGCTTTGCCCTCTTGTCTGCTTTTTATGTCAGCTGTCTGTTGATTTTGGTGTCGTGTTTGTGTAACAGTGCTGGGTTGCTCCCAGTTCGCACCGGTTTGCAAGAACCGGTAATAACATTGGCTGGCCATGCCCCCGAACCAGTCCCTGGCCCGGTTGCTGCTCGCTTACCCCACCCACCTCATCAGAGGCTTTTTTTAAAAAAAAAACTTTTAAAAGCATTTTTTCTACAACCTCTTCAGCTGAAAAAATGCTTTTAAAAGTTAAAAAAAAAAAGCCTCTAATGATCGCGTGGCTCAACTGGGATCTCAGAGGCTTTTAAAAGCATTTTTTTCTGCAACCTCTTCAGCCGAATAGGTTGTAGGAAAAAAAATGCCTTTAAAAGCCTCTGGCGATCCCAGCTGACTTGCCCGATTGTCAGAAGCTTCTAAAAGCATTTTTTTTCTGCAACCTCTTCGGCTGCAGAGGTTGTAGGGAAAAAAAATGCCTTTAAAAGCCTCTGGTGATCCCAGCTGACTTGGCTGATCGTCAGAGGTTTCTAAAAGCATTTTTTTCTGCAACCTCTTAAGGCTGTAGAAAAAATGCTTTTAAAAGTAAAAAAAAAGAGAGTTGGCCACGCCCACCCAGTCACATTACCCCCACAAGCCATGCCCACAAAATAAGCCACGCCCACAGAACAGGTAGTAACAAATTTTAGAACCCACCCCTACTATGTAAGCGTGGGCTCTATTACAGGTCCTTTTCAACTTATGACCATAATTTAAGCCATTATGATCATCATTGCAGTCATAAGTTGAGGCATAACCAGATCCAAATTTTTAACATTTTTTGTAGCAGTTGTTAGGTGAATGCCACATCATTAAGCAATGGCTGCATACACACAAGCCCAGTTATTATTCACTTGGCAACTAGCTTGCCTTTTCAGCTGGACATTGCAAACAGCAGAAAAGATAAGCTAGTTGCCAAGTGCCCAAACAGAATCATGTGGCTCAGGGGTGGTAGTCACTTATCTTCGCTACCATTTTGCAAATGTGAGCGTGTGCACTCCTCCATGCATACACAGAGCCTTCTGCGCATGTGCAGAGGGTCAAAAACAGGACGTGATGATGTCCGGGTGGGTGGGCGAACCCTCCCGCCACCGGCACTACCGAATTGCGTGATCCGGATAGAGCCAACTGAATTTCACTGCTGATGTGGCTGAGTGTTTGTACGTGATCATTATAACTTCGAAAATGGGTTGTAAGTAGCTTTGGGGAAGTCCATTGTAACTTCAAATGGTAGGTAAGCGACTGGCTGTAAATCAAGGACTACCTGTATATTTACAGAAATATGTTGGACACTACCTTGCTTATCAGGAAAAAAAAATGACTATAATTTCTACTAGTCCAGCAGCCCCCAACCTTTTGGGCACCAGGGACCAGTTCCGTGGAAAGAGATTTTTCCGCAAACCGGAGGGAGCATGATTTCATATGCTGCCTGCATCACACGGATGGGGCTTCACATGTTTGCATGACCCAGTTCCTGGCATGTTGTAGTCCGGTGCCTGTCAACAGACTGGCGGTTAGAGACCCCTGTATTAGTCTGTATGTCTTTCATTAATTTTTCACCTTTGTAGCTTCCCCCCGCCCCCGCTTTGTGAGAATTGCATAGAAAAAAGTTAAGATAGTAGAGATTATGTTTCTGTTGCCAAATCCTTCAGAAAAATAGAGTTGTGCAGTTAGGAAATCCATACCAATTACCAAACCATATCCTGCTTTAATACAGTCTTTCCAAAATAAAAGCTCTCCAAATATGTTGGATGATGTTTCCCATAATACCCAACCAGGGGTGAAATCCAGCAGGTTCTGACAGATTCTGGAGAACCGGTAGCAGAAATTTTGAGTAGTTCGGAGAACCAGCAAATACCATGACTGGCTGGCCCCAGAGTGGGGTGGGAATGGAGATTTTGCAGTATCCTTCCCCTGCTGTGCCCACGCAAGCTACACCATGTCCACCAAGCCATGCCCACAGAACCGGTAGTAAAAAAAAAGTGGATTTCACCACTGTACCCAACCAAGATACTGGCTCTGAATTAAGGGAATTGATGTTGTGGAAAAAGCCACAATATTCCAGATTATTAAAATGTGCATATTCTCTTACACCAGGGATGGACAATTACGGCAACTTGATGACCTGTGGACTTCAACTTCCAGAATTCCTGAGCTGGCAAATCATTAGTTATTTATTGCCCACTCCTGTCTTAGACAGATATCTCTCATTGGTCTTGGTTTGTTTTATTGCTTTCTCTTCTGTGTTTTTAAAATCCAGGTTTGTTTTATCGCTATCGTACATATCACGATTGGTTGAATCAACCCAATCCTTCTGAAGTTCCTACATGGAAGCCACTGCTTTACAGATTGGCTATGATACCTGTCTTTGCAACCTCATTTTTGGCTGTCTCCTACATCTGGCCCCCTGAATATGTGGAAAATGCTGCCTTCTACGAAAAAGGGCTCTGTTTCCGTCTTTTCTACACGATACCAGTTTCCCTTGTCTTCCGCCTGCGTAACTATGTAACCTGGTATGGCGCTGAGAGCGCCTGCATCACTGCTGGCCTTGGAGCTTATCCAACTTGTGCCAAGTCACAACCAGGCAAAGGACCGACTGAGGAATACGAATCTCTAATCCGGTGAGTTTAGAACACATTCTCTTCCTTGGCTAAAAAAAAAAAAAATCCTTTTCCACTACAGGTAGTCGTGACCTTGAATCCATTCATTTACTGAAGATACTACGGCAATGAAAAAAAAGTGACTCACGACCAGGGTGGATTTGATTTAAATCGAGTTGATTTAAATCACAATTTAAATCATTATTTAAATCACTAGTAAAAAGGCTTGATTTAAATCAACTCATTTTAATTTTTAAAGAGCAACTGTCATCTCTGCTACTCCTTTGACCCACTGTTGACTCACCAATAGTCCCAGTGTTGCAGAATATACAGCCTCATGCTACATAACTAAGCTCCATTTCATGCTGAATAAACTAAATTATTTATGTATCTTAAATAGAAAACTATCTTACGATAGATTTTTACCCCAAAAGTTTTTTATTAAAATAAATTCGATAAAAATCAAAAAAATCCGATTTAAATCAAAAAAATCTGATTTTTTTGATTTTTTTAAAAAAATCATTGATTTTTATCCACCCTGCTCACGACCAATTTTCACACTTATGACCGTTGCACCACAACCATAGTCATGTGATCAAAATTCGGGCACTTAGCAACTGGCATGTGTTTGTGACCGTTGTCCTATCCGAGAGTCATGTGTAATTTATAATCTTCCAAACCAGCTTCCAACAAGCAAAGTTAATGGGAGAAGTTATATTCGCTTAACGACCACATGATTCATTAATAACTGCAGTCATTTACTTAACATCTGTGAAAAAAAGTTGTTTCAATATCTCAGGGGTTGCCACAAAGAAGGAGTCAAACTATTCTCCAAAGCACCTGAGGGTAGAACAAGAAGCAATGGGTGGAAACTAATCAGGGAGAGAAGCAACTTAGAACTAAGGAGAAATTTCCTGACAGTTAGAACAGTTAATCAGTGGAACAACTTCCTCCAGAAGTTGTGAGTGCTCCAACACTGGAAGTTTTTTAGAAGAGATTGGACAACCATTTGTCTGAAGTGGTGTAGAGTTTCCTGCCTAAGCAGGGGGTTGGACTAGAAGATCTCCAAGGTCCCTTCCAACTCTGTTATTCTATTCTAAACGTGGTGGTAAAATGGATCAAAACTCACTTACCTGCCTTGTTTAGTAATGGGAGATTTGGGGCTCAGTTGTGGTCCTAAGTCAAGGACTAACCGTACAGGCAGTCCTTGACTTACAACCATTCGTTAGCAACAATTTAAAGTTACAATAGCACTGAAAACAATGACTTACAACTGGTCCTTGCATTTAGGATCATTGCAGCATCCTCATAGTCACATGATCAAAATTTGGGTGCTTGGCAACCAGCTGATGATTGCAGTGTTTCGGGATCATGTGGTCGCCATTTGCGACTTCTCAGGGAGCTTCTTACAAGAAAAGCCAAGGGGGAAAGTTGATTTGTTAACAACGGTGTGATTCACTTAACAGTTGCAGTGACTCAGTTAACAACTGTGGCAAAAAAGGTTGCAAAATCAGGTGTGAATCATTTAAACACCTGCCTTGCTTAGTAACAGAAATTGTGGTTGCAGGTGGAGGAGGACTCCCTGAATAGAATAAAGATACTGACAGCTGTGGCACAAAATGAGCATTATTTGCTTTCCACCATCTGCTGATTTCTGTTCTTCCTGATACTAAAACCAGTGAATGGTGGGGCCCTAATGTATTTTCCTTAACTAGTCCTGGTGGATTTTGTGCAGGCAGGAAAAACATTCACCTGTCTTAATTTGGGCTGGCGCTGGATATGAGTTTTGACATGTGTTTACATCCAGAGGTTTCGTCACTGGTCAGAATTTGATCTGCCTTGTGGGCAATGTTGAAAGAAGACAGAAAATACCGCATGAATAAGTGGATCAGATAAATGCAGCCTGAGCTCTTGGATTGGGGATTTTATGACGAAGACTGAATCATGAGGTCATGTCATAATGCTTTAGATGCCCAAGACATTTTCACGGGGCAGTTGTGGGGAGGGATATGTGAATGAATCCTAAATTTAGAAAAACATTCTTTATATTCATGGTTAAGGCACCAGGGTACAAGCCAGGAGATTGTGAGTTCTAGTTTCACTTTAGGCATGAAATCCGGCTGAGGGACAATGGGCCACTCCCTCTCTCAGCCCAATTTACCACACAGCATTGTTATGTGGTGGAAATAGGAGGAGGAAGGAATATTATGCAATATTAGGCAATATGGTGGCAAACCATAATAATATTAGGCAATATTAGGCAATATGTTTGCCACCTTGAGTTATTTATAAAAAAATAATAAAGGCAGGATATAAATGATATAAAAGGATGATTTAGGATATAAATGAACAAAATTCCTATTTTATGAAAATGTTGACCCCTTCTTGGTTCAGAGGACTATAAGCCTGTAGGTATTTTATATAGAGGTCTGCACCCTTTTCCCATCCAGAAGGTGAGCTATTTAAATCAAATGACAGTTTTTAAAAATATATGTATTAACTCAAGAGAGTCTTTGAAGTGGTCAGTCCAGCATAGAATGCATAGCTCCAGTCAGTTCCAGAGTGAAAAACCTATATAAAGAATTTTCTTTCTCTTTTTCTAACAAGCAGATTAGCTGACGGGGAAGCATCCAATGTTGCATATGATTATGAGACAATCAGAAACATTGATCCATATGGTACAGAATTTTGTATCAAGGTGAAGGAGGGGATTCGCTGTTGGAACATGACTGTCCAATGGTGGTTACACCAATACACCTACAAAAATGTGCCTTTCCTTCCCCGTGTCATAAGGTGAGTCACGTGATTAAAATAATGGAACACTCGGGGCAAACGAGAGCTGGACGTGAGGTATGATATAAAGTGCATTGTTGTAGAACTGTTTTATGGAGAAGACAGAAAAGATAATTCTGGACTAGTATTTCTCAGATTTGACACCTTTAACGTGTGGACTTCAACTTCCAGAATTCCCCAGCCAGCCTTTTAAATATTTTAAAAGTTGCTAAGTTTAAGAAGCAATGTTCTAGACCCGTGATGACGAACCTATGGCACGTGTGCCACAGGTGGCACGCAGAGCCATATCGGTGGGCACACGAGCATTACCGTAGCTCAGCTCCAGCGTGCATGCGCATGACGGCCAGCTGATTTTTGGGCCTTCCGGGCCCACCAGAAGTCCAGAAACAGACCATTTCCGGCCTGTGGGTGGGGAAGGCCATTTTCGTCCTCCCCAGGCTCCAAGAAAGCCTCTGGAGCCTGGAGAGGGTGAAAAATGGGCCTATCGGGCCCACTGTGCCATTACGTGCCAAATGTGGTGGGAGCATGTGGGGGGGTCACACATGCACGTGGCGCAGGGTGCATTGAATTATGGGTGTGGGCACACATGTGTGTAACCCCCCCCACGCGCTCTCCCCGCTTTTGGCACGCAACAGCAAAAAGGTTAGCCATCACTGTTCTAGACAGTAATTGGTTGTTTTGAAGACCAACAAGGAAGGCTCTTCAATGATGTAGATCTGAAGGGGAAAAGGAATGCAGGATTGTGGGACTAATTGGGTCTGATATGAATATGCAAATGAGAATTGTGGGAAGCAGCAATAAAAAATATAGCACAAAAAGATGAGGATTGGTTTCAGTTGCAAAGGCCCCAGGGGGGCCTTCGCACAGGTGCGTCTTGTGCGCCAGTTGCGCCCTTTTCTAGACCGGGATGCCCTCGCCATGGTCACTCATGCCCTTGTTACCTCTAGGTTGGACTACTGTAACACCTTCTACATGGGGCTGCCCTTGGGATGCGTCCGGAGGCTTCAGCTAGTCCAGAATGCAGCCGCGCGGGTAATTACGAGGGTTTCTCGATACTCCCATGTAACACCTCTCCTGCGTGAGCTGCACTGGCTGCCGGTGGCATTCCAGATTCATTTCAAGATGCTGGTGCTTACCTATAAAGCCCTTCATGGCTTAGGCCCAGGGTACTTGCAGGACCATCTCCTGCCGCTCTCCCATCGTCCCATGTGTTCTCACAGAGTGGGCCTCCTCAGGGTGCCGTCGGCCAAACAATGTTGGCTGACGGCCCCCAGGAGGAGAGCATTCTCTGTGGGAGCCCTGACCCTCTGGAATGGATTGCCCACCGAGCTCAGGACAGCCCCCGACCTCATTTCCTTCTGTCGCGAGCTGAAGATGTGGCTCTTCTGTCAACTCAACTGATCCGTTTGGATGTACACTGTTATAATTTTAAACTTTTAAATTGGGGTGTTGATTTTAATTTTATTTTATTGTGATTTGTATTGGAAATTGTCATTTTGTAAGCCGCCTTGAGTCCCTCGGGAGAAAGGCGGCATATAAGTCACAATAATAAATAAATAAATAAATATATTATGAATGAAGGGGATGAAAAATGAGGTAGTTGACAGAGATATTATAAAGTAGAGGGGACTGGTTAATGTGGGCTATGCATGGAAAATGTGGATAATTAGATAAATTTGGGAAGGGACATAAGCAGCAACCCGTAACTGAAAAAGGGGAAATCAGAAAAGCAAATTGGGCCTGAGAGAACTCACAAAGTGCTTTGGGCTTGAATGAAAGTTGCATAAATAATCATTTCCCAACCTTATGCCTTCTACTTAGGGGTTAGGCATAAAAGACCGAGCTACATGTTAAGTTTCAGTTAAGCTGATTTATTGCTCATGCCTATGCCCAGCAATCTAATCAACTAACAAATAGTACTATTTTGATGCTAGTTAAGGGTTAACAGAATTCAAGCTGAGTTCGACTTAGTCTGTCTGTGGGAATGTAGAGACTCTAGGCCAGTGATGCCTAACCTTTTTGTCATCGTGTGCCAGGAGTGGGGGGCTGGGGAGGCGTGCGCGCATGTGCCCACACCCATAATTTTATGCACCTCCGCACTCCCCCCCGGCACACAATGGCCCAGTTTTTCTCTCTCTCTTGGCTCCAGAGCCTCTCTAGAAGTCTGGGGAGGGCAAAAACTGCCTTCCCCACCCCCTGGAGGCCCATTTGCCAACTTCTGGTGGGCCCAGAAGGCCTGAAAATCAGCTGGCCGGCACACACATGTGCGCCAGAGCTGAGCTCACATGCCCACTGATATGGCTATGCGTGCCACCTGTAGCATGCGTGCCATAGGTTCGCCATCACGGCTCTAGGCTAATTCCTCTTTTGACTCCTCCCACAGTCTTTGCCACTCCTTTTCCTATATTTTCAATTCCCATATCTTTAAAGTCAACCTGAAGAGTTTTGGAGCGTTAACTGGAGGCTTCTAGGTGATGAAGTCCAACAGATTTGTAGGTTGGGAAAGACTGAGCTAGATTTAACAACAGCCACGACAGTGTTAGAAATGATCGTGGGACATGGGAAGGATTCTGAGATAAATTGATGCATGAATTGGCATAATAAAAAGATAGGACTGACAAGACCCTTTTCTTCTTAGGTATGCCTGGACTATGGGTATCTCGGCCTACTGGCATGGATTCCGCCCTGGCTATCACCTCAGTTTCCATACCATTCCATTATGCCTCATAGCTGAGGAGGCCATGGAGGACGGGTTATTGAGGCATCTTTCCCCCTCTGGCCGTGCCTGTGCTGACTGGGCACACTGGTTCCTGAAGATGCGGGCTTATGACTATGTGTGTGTAGGTTTCCTCTTGCGTACCTTTGAGGGTACTATTCGCTATTGGAGCTCAGTGCATTATTGTGTTCATGTGGGGGCTGTGAGTTTCTATGTGGTTGGGAAAGCAATGGGAGCCCTCCCCAAAGGGCAAAGATGACCAGAAGTGGGAATGAAAAGACAGTATTCATTTGTCTTAAATAATCAATGGGGAAAGCTATTCTATTGCTTAGATTAGCAATAACTAAGAGGAGGTATTTTGTATAGGTTCAAAATGGCCTCAATATTTACATATTGCTATATTTACAGCATCATGAAGGAGGATGGGATGTTCCAAATTTCAGATTGTATCTTAAAGCATTTCAGCTTAAGCTCATGGTCCCTTTAATAATGGAAGGTCAAAATAAATGGAGGGTCAAATAAGAAAATACAGTATTAAGATGCAGGTAGTCCTCGACTTACAGCCATTCATTTAATGACCATTTGAAATTCTGTCAACACTGAAAAAAAGTGATTTTCAGCCTGTTCTTGCACTTACGCGGTGTTCCCACAGTCACATGATCAAATTTGGGGGGAAGCGGGATTCATTCAATGACTACATGATTCACTTCACAACCATGGCAAAAAAGGTCATAAAATCAAGTGTGACTCACTTAATGACAATCTCGCTTAGCAAATGACGTTCCAGTCTTAATTCGAGCAATAGCAATAGCACTTAGACTTATATACCGCTTCACAGTGCTTTACAGCCCTCTCTAAGCGGTTTACAGAGTCAGTACATTGTCCCCAACAATCTGGCTCCTCATTTTACTGACCTCGGGAAGATAGAAAGCTGAGCCAACTTTGTAATTGTAAGTCAAGGACTGCCTATAATGGTAAAGATTTATGTAAAACTTTTTTTTTATAACAAAGGTGCTCCCAACTTGTCATAGATTTACTATATAGGCTTTATATATTTTTTCAATATAGCTTTAATACATGAAAATTATATATGGCTCTTTGAAGGCCAGATATTTTCCTAGGTTCATTGAAACAATTTGGGGATCCTAGTAAGACTTTTGACTCCTAGTTGAAGAACATGGGCTGGATGTTTCTAGGAGGTCCTTCATCCTGTATACCAATTGCAGTTGTTTCTGGGTTGCGGGGTTTGGGATGCTACTCATCAGGGGTGGGTTCTACTTATCTTTACTACCGGTTTGCAATGGGATCGTGCTAGCGCGAGCAAAGCAAGCGCACACGACTTGCTTCTGCGCATGCACAGATCACCGATGATGACATCCGGGGTAGTGGGCGGAGCCTCCCGCTGGTTTTATTACCGGTTCTTGCGAACTGGTTCGAATCGAGGGCAACCCACCATTGCTACTCATCGTTACTAATGCCTCAGATAATTCTTGTTTGGATTGTTGCAACATACATGGAACTGACCTTGAAAGTCACCCAGAAGCTAAAGCCTTTCCAGAATTTAGTAGTATGAGTAAAGTATGTGTACATTCAAATAGGCCCATGTCATTCATGACTGCATAAGTCACATTGGTTATACATGGCTTCTGGGTACAATGTAAGGCGCCAGATATCTGTGGCATCTGTCTGCAGTCTTCTCTGCCATCCTAGAGATCCAGCAAGGCTGGCACACTCTGGGCCCCATAAGTGTCCTCTTTTGGAACCTAGGATGAACATGGGTGATTTTTCTGCCAGCGTTTGCTCTATAAAATACTGTTTTCTCCCCAAGATCTGGTTGGCCTGAACTCTGCTGGTTTCTAAGAACGCTCTGGAAACCTGATTCTTCCTCCAAGCAGTAGAATGGAATGGTACCAGTGGTGAAATTCAGCTGGTTCTATCTGGATCGTGCGATCCGGTAGCGGCGGCAATGGGAGGCTCTGCCCACCTGCCCGGATGTCATCATGTCCCATTTTTTACCCTCTGCACACGTGGAGAAGGCTATGTGCATGCGTGTAGGAGGCGCGCAAGCTCACATTTGCGAACCGGTAGCGAACATAAGTCAATAGCACTCCTGAATGGTACCTGAACTTTTTATAATTACATGAGGCCTATGGTCATCTTTTCAAACCTTTAATAGCTGCCCAAAGTTGCTTGGCAAATAGGTAGCCATATAAATGAGTGAGTATGTAGAATATACAGTATTAAGATACAGATAGTCTTTGACTTACAGCCATTCATTTAATGACCGTTTGAAATTACATTAGTGAAAAAGTGAGTGAAAGGGCCATCTGATATAAAATATTTTTATAAAAATTGTTTCGTTTTATAAAGTTGAAATAGAAGAACAGGAGTAAGAGTTGACTTACATTGTTACATTGTAAGTGATAACAATGGCAAAATCCAGTTATTTTTTTTATTTATATTGCACTTATAAATAGTGGCTCTGTTTAAGGTCCTTTTGGTGGTGGTGGTGGAGGGGGAATGAGCTATAGGTTCATCTGCAGGCAATCATGAGGAATATTCTGTGGTAGATAAAATTGCTTGGATTTGCTCAGAATTGGTTTCTGATTGGGCAATTCCATCAGCTGTTTATTAGTTCCATGCGTGTGTCCCACTCCCCACCCCCCATGGGAAGTGATCCTTGATTGAGTTCATGCAGTAAAATATCTCTTCTTGAGGGAGAGGAATAGTTCCTCCTGCGTTGAAGGTTCTGGTGGTGCACCCTACCTCAGGAAGCCATTACCAGACCCAACAGTCCTGGACTATTTTCATCTAATCTCCCAAACATTTTTTTCTGTTTTTGGTTTTATTGCTGTTAATTTTACAGTTTGGGTGAATTTATAAACTTTATATTAGGAACTGCATTAAACTGGTTATAATGGATGTGGGTTGAGGTTTCCATGAAAAATGAGGGATTTTTAATTCACTTTAACTGGACAATTTATAGAATTTGAATTTATGCATAAAACTTAATGGTACAGAAGGATATTCTTCAAGACAAGAAAATTATACACCTTTATTGCAATCATTCATTGGAGATATTTTTTAAAAACAAACAAACATGCAAATTAGATGTTTAAAAAAGCAATATCTCAAGATAAATGGAATTGCATATGGGAAAACCCATTCTTTCTCTTTTATAGCTTTTCAGAAAAAAAAATCTTTGGAATGTTTCTTGATTGTTACTGCCCTCTCACTGTTAAAATTTCACGCTAATTAAGTGCACAGGGCTGTTTATTTGGGGATATGACGTTTCTAGAGAATGCATTAATTACTAATAAAAATATAGAAAACATCTTAGACTTTTGTCATTATTTTCTGGTAAGAACATAAATATGTAAAAAACACAGCATTTTATTAATAGCAACTGGATTTGTAATAAAAAATACTGGTGGGTCTAGCAGGAGCACTTAAGAAAAAATGGTATGATAAAGTAAATTATGGTCTTTTTGTCACTTAACAAAAATTACCATATATATTGAAAGCAGTGGAAGAAAATAGGATTTTTTTTTGTATGGTATGATTTCATAAAATATTCTAATGATTAAAATGATAATAAACCACCTACTTGTATGCCCTATTATGAGAAATAGTAGAAGAAAATAATGTCTATATATGTTCTTGTTTTGTGTGATATTGATTCATGCTTGATCAATGATGAAATAAATATTCAAAATCTGTTGGGGTCCCAAAAACTCCTAAATTATTATTGGTCAAAGAACATTCTGGGAAGCAAGGGAAAAAGCTACAGCAAAAAATATTACTTGTTTACTAATGAAGTGGTAAGATAAAAATGCTACATATTTACGTATATTCAGATTTATAGTCTAAATACACATATACGTACATTGGTTGGAAATTGAGAAAGGTGGATTTTAGTTTGCAAACCAAAAATATATTCAGGTAATGTCCTTAATTATAGATTTTATATAGTTGTCCATCTCACCCTTGTGACTCTTAGTGGCTACAAAAAAAAGCAACATTAAAAAACAGAACATTATAAAAATGGCAATACAAAGTAATCAATACAAAGTAATCGATCAATCAAAGACCCCTAAAAGGTTATCTTTAAATTAAACCCCATACAGGTGGGGTTCTATTAACAACCTGGCCTGAGGGGATAATCTGTCTACAACTTTTGTTGAAGATAGTTATTTTTTGTGTTCTTTTTAAATAATTATTTGTTGAAGATTTTAGTAAATATACTGCAGTAAAAACCAATACAAATGAAACTAGAAGGAAAAAGAAAAGAAAAATTCAGAAGATGCGGGGAAAAGGAAAAAGAGAGAGAGAAACAAAGACACCGCACCTAGTCCTCAACTTATGACCATAATTGAATGCAGAATTATAATTGTAAATCATTAAGTTCATTAAGCAGGTCACCCAGGGGTGAAATGCTATCAGTTCGGCCTTACCAGTAGCGGCAGCGCATGTTTCGGAGAACCGGTAGCGGCCGCAGAGCAAGGCTCTGCCCACCCGCCTGGACATCGTTACTTCCTGGAGTAGTAACAGGAAGTAACCTGTTTTTGACCTTCTGCGCATGTGCAAAGGGTCCAAGCATGCTTGTGACACGCTCGTGCGCGCAGAGTGCATACTTCCGAACCGATAAGGTAAGTAGATTTCACCCCTGAGGTTACCACATTGAGAATAGTAGTTTCTTGTTCCTCACTACAAGGAGCTGAATTTCAGATGTTTTTATCCCAAAGAGCTAACCATCATCTGTAAGGTAAAACAATCTTACACCTATAAACCAGTCCTTATTTCCTTCAGCTACCTCACTTCCCTGCTTCATTCAATAAATCAATACCGATATTCATTGCATTTTTGGTCTTGCTCAGACCAAACCTACCCTGCTCAGATCTTTCATCCTGTTGTGGTTTACACATTCTAACAGTAAGAACACATCCATAACATAGGTCTAGTCCAACGCCCTGCTCAAGTAGGAGACTCTATGCAATTCTGGACAAATGGTTTTCCTCCACAACTTCTGGAAGAAAGGTGTTAATTGATAAATTCTTCTCACTAACAGGAAATTTCTCCTAGGTTGGATCTCTCTTTAACAAGTTTTCACCATTATTTCTTGTCAAGTAAGTCAATCCACTCTTCTCCATGGCAGCCCCTCAAATATTGGAAGACTAGTCTTAAGTCACTCCTAGTCCTTCTCTTCATTAGACTAGATATACCCAGTTCCTGCAACTGTTCATTTTATGTTTTAACCTCCAGTCCCTTAATCACTTTTGTTGCTCTTTTCGGCACTCATTCTAGAGTATCAACATCTTTTTGATATTATGGTGACCAAAACTGGATGCAGTATTCCATGTGTGGTGTTACCAAAGCTTTATAAAGTGGAAGTAACACGTCACGTGATCTTGATTCTATTCCTCTCTTGATGTAGCCTAGGACTGCGTTAGTTTTTTTGTGTGTGCTCAGGTCAACCTTTCTTCTCCTGAACCACTTGTTTATGAAGCTGAATTTTCTGATTCTCCATCTGGCTGGTCATAGGGTGACCGTGACCCCCTCCCCATCAGAATACGTGTAATATTTTGAAGGACATTTAATGCTTTTGTTACCAAAACCTCTGGGCTGCTTAATATATAATCCCCACAACCAGTTGTGGGATTGAGGTAATTTAACAACTGATTCTCTGCCCTAATGATTTCTTCCAACAACCAGTTTGCCAAACTGCTCAGAAAGTTAACAATTGGTTCTCCCGAAGTGGTGCAAACTGGCTGAATCCCACCACTGCCCACAACCCAACAATGTTTCAATCTGGACTCAAGAATGCAAGTGGCACAAAAAACAGAAAGAAAGTCTATCTATTCATAAGGGGGAATGGCTAGATTAATATTGTATACCACATATAATAACCGAATTTCCAAAAAGCTCTACTTCAAATGCTTGTTCATACTTTCATTCCTGAAGCTGCTGTACTTTTTAAAATAAGTGCATTAAAGTGAAAGCTTTATGCCTATGCATGTTTGCAGTACTCTTAAGATATCGGTTGCCTGGTTACAACGTTGGGGCATATTACCTGGAAGAATCATTAATCCATGCCTAGATTTGTATTCTACTTCCTTGTTCCTTGTTCGGTCTAATCACAACAAGAATTGCACCGAATGTTATGGCTGGATAATTTGCAAGCATGGAAGAAGATTTCAGGGAAAGCAGTTTAAGGAGCCGAGAAGAGGAAACAGGTACTTTGGCTACTTACTTTTGCTGTTTTGATCTGGGAATGGCTGATAACCAAAAATCTCCAGCATTTTCTTTTTCTTTAGCAAAATTCCTCCACCTACCATGCTGCCTTCTCTGATCTTGAATTATTGCACTGTCTGCAGCAGAATACTAAGAAGCAATTGTTCTCTGATTTTGATTATATGTGAGGAGTTCTGCTGCAAATATTGTTTTGGAGGAACTTTTTATTAATTTGGGGAAACGTGCTTGGGAAAGTTGACCTATTGGATGTCTGAACCCTCTTATGTGGATATTTTCTAGAATGTATAGCATACCCAAGCAATTATAATAACTGAAGTGCAAATTTCTATAACACCCCAAATAACCATCAACCACACTTAACTTGCAACAGAAGGGAGCAAGCATAGGATAGTAAAGCACCATGGCAAAGTCAAGACACAAAATCTTTCAGTGTCTCAGAATAATTTTTTGATGGGTTGGTATTTTATTTTGTTTTTTCGCACTCTATTTTAGGTGTACATTACAGGTTTGTTTCTTTTTTTTTCATTATTAAGAAATGGAATGAAACAGTGCTGCCTACATCTGGCACTTGCTGTACAGTATAATAATTTGACACCACAGTTAGAAGAGGCTCTGGAAATTACAGAAAAAAAATATTCTGTATTATTCAATAATATTGAATTAAGGCTATAAACTGCCAGTTCTGCTTAGAGGAATCAAAATGGCAGGGAGAAAAAAACAAAGACGAAGAAGAGCATTTAGAGAAACAAAAATAAAAACTTTTCCAGTAGATTCAAAGTGGCACCTAGAGAAAGAAAAATAAAATATATCTGTGCAATATTTATTTTCTTTCAAATCAGATGGATTACTTCCCTCTATTCAATGTAGCTTCCTTTGAGATGAATTGCTTTGGTGGGGTCATTCTGTGACTTTATAATTATGAAGAAGGTTTTAACAAGCTTTAGGCCCTTTCTGATCTGCTTAAATTGATCTCCCATGTGAAATGCATTTTAAAATGGAAATGAAGTGCTTCTATGTGACTTGAGTTTGCCTAGCTTTTTGGATCATCAACGAGTGTGTTTGGAATTAACAGAGAATTTAGTGGGTGTTCTTACAAATAAAACGACCCCAATCTTCAAAACACAGGGAAGGGATATTACCCCAAGCGCAAGACAGAAATCAGTCACCTGAAACTACAGGTAGTCCTCGACTTACAACAGTTCGTTTAGTGACCATTTGAAGCTACATCACTGAAAAAAAGTGTTATGACCATTTTTCAGACTTTTGACCATTGCAGCATCCCCATGGTCACATGATTTACATTTGAATGCCTGACAACTGACTCACATTTATGACGGTTGCCTTATCCTGGAGACATGTGATCCCCTTTTATGACCTTCTGATCGGGAAACCAGATTCACTTAATAATTGTGTTACTAATTTAACATCTGCAAGGATTCACTTAACAAATGTGGCAAGAAAAATTGTAAAATGGGGCAAATACTCACTTAACAAATTTCTCACTTAGCAACACAAATTTTGGGCTCAGTTATGGTGGTAAGTTGAGAACTACCTGTATTTTGCTTTTTAAGAATGTTTGGGATACCCACATAGACCTCAAGGGTGTTTTCTATATATATAAAAATGGATGTGTGTGTGTGTGTGTGTTCCAGCATAACTCTGGAACGCCTCAAGCAATTTCAACCAAACTTGGTACACAGATGACTTACTCCCTGGAAATAAATACTGTGGGGGTAAAACACTCCTAACACCCCTCGGGGTGTGTATTCTGTTAAGATACAGCCTGTTGTGCCTTAAAATGGCTTCTACTGTACTGTCTTAAAATGGCTTCTACTGTACAGCACAGTGGAGTTGCCAAGATAACGGCGCACCCTCCTGGTCCCACCACAGTTGGCCAGGAGTCATGAGAGGAGGAGGGGGAGGAGGGCCGCCGGAGCCTTAGTGCAGGAGTGAAGTGGCTCTATACTTGCCTTCACACCACATTTGTGCTCAAGGCAGCCTTCTCCTCCTGCCACTTCGGGCTGGAGCTCGCACCCACTGTGCTCAGTTGAAGAGCTGTGGGGGGGAGGGACACGGCAAGGTGATGGCCAGAGCCTTAGTGCAGGAACAAAGCGACCCTGTACTTGCCTTTGTGCCACATTTGCACTCAAGGGAGCCCTCCCACCATTCATGCTCAGAGCTATAAGCCGCGTTCTGTTGCTAGAGGCAAGTGGGGCAGGATCGTATTGTCTCTCCACATCATAATGGGCTCCAGGAAGAGGAGGGAACTCCATCTCCCCCATTGTGAAGTGCGCAAGGCGCTGTGCTGCGCAAGGCGCTGCGAGAGTGCCTCATGACTTACCCGATGCATCATATCAAAATCAAAGAGGGTGGGAGACTGATACAGAGAGAGAGAGAGAGAGAGTGAGAGACACACACACAGAGATACAGAGGAGAGAGAGAGAGAGAGATACAGAGAGAGGGGGGAGATAAAGAGTGGGGGAGAGAGAAATACACAGAGAGAGATATACAGAGAGGGGGATATAGGGGGAGAGACAAAGAGAAATAGAGAGGGGGGAGAGAATAAGGGGGGAGACACACACACACACACACACACACACAGAGATACAGAGAGGGGCAGAGACACACACACTGGGGGGAGAGGGGGGAGAGAGACACACACAGAGACAGATACAGAGAGGGAGGAGAGAGAGAGGGAGAGATAGAGAGACAGAGAAAGATACAGAGGGGGGAGAGAGGGGGAGAGACAGACAGAGAAAGATACACAAGGGGGGGAGATAGAGTGGGGGAAGCCGGCGATAAATAAATAGCCAGGCAATGGCGGGTTATCAACTAGCTGTGAATAAAAATAGGGAGTGACAACTTGTTTTAGTCTAGGCCAGTTAAGTTTCTACTTAATTTTTTGAAAGTAAAATAACCTTTTATAAATACTAATTTATTATTCATAACCACTGTATTGCCTATTATAATTGTATATATTTATATAAAAATGCACCAGTCTAACTAACCAACAGTTATGGAGCCCTTAAACTTCCCTTCAATTTGCTCTCTCAACATAGATAGCTATGTTGCATCAACCCAGGAATTTAAGATATCAGATTGTTTCATACATTTTTGAGGCTGACAGGAAATTTATCACAGTCTCAAGATTTCCTCCATGATAGGATAGGGTGCAAACAAATCACTCAACAAATGTAACTAAATAAGACTTTATAGAACTTGCAGTAGACATTCACAGACAAAAATGCCAAAGGGCAGGGATCAGTAGGCAATATAATTTTCCTAATATAAGGTTCTGTGTATACTGCCAGGCCAAATGGTGGATCTACCTTATGGCTCTCTTCATAGTACTTTATATTCACCTGGCAGCAAAATGTCCTTAAAGTCCCGATTCCTATTATCTAGATTATGATTAGGACAAGTATCCTTGGTATTGGAGCCAAGATTTGCTGAATATGCGGACTTCTTTGTTATGGCAGCATTAAAGTTATAAGTCAGTTAGTTATCTGAAATTGATGACATACAAACAAGTTTTCTCAACCATATCTCAACCCCAGTATAGCTGGCTGGGGAATTCTGGGAGTTGTAGTCCACATATCTTAATATTGCCAAGGTTGAGAAACACACAACAATTGAAAGGTGCCTCACTTAGCATGGAGAATGCCCTGTATTAACCATAAAGATAAATGTTGATTCTGCTTGTTCTGTAAACTTTTATATCTGCATGCTTAATCAACCTAAATTTGAACAAATAATTGTAATTTATATATTCAGTTCTTCGAATGCATATGGACTGCTTAGGATGACTTCCTCTGGATTGATGTCTTATTTCGGATTCTCTTGGCAGGGTTTGATGGGGGCCAGCCGGTCTCCCCATCTCTCTTTCTCCAGCTACCAAGCAATCAGACGCTACGTTTTCGTGGTAAAAAAGCAGCAGCTTGGGAAGCGGCTTGGGAGGGGGCATCAGTGCCCATAGAGGACTCCCATGGATTGGTCCCAGAAGTGTTGCTGGAAGAAGGAGAAGACAGCCGGCTTCTGAAGGAGATGCCTCTCTGCCTGGAGGAGAAACGCAAGCTCAGGTACCAAAGCTCTTGATTCTTGCCGAGAGACTCTTGAGGAGGAGAACATTGAAAAGTGTGTAATTAAAATGACATTCCCAGCTCTGTGTCCTCAGAGAGCACAGTGAATGCTAATTATGGGAATTGTTACTGAAGGGCAGCCTCTCAAGAGAAGCATCCTTAATTGGGCTCCCATCTTTTCTGGAGACTCTTGTGGAACAGAACAAGGACAGCTGGGAATCCAGAACATTTGTGAAGAGATCCAATGATATAGTCCTAGCTGTGGTGGTGTGGGAAGGCACAGATGTTTCTAAAGGAAACACAGCCCTATTGAATAATGTCTTGATCAAAGCGATTAGGAGCCCTACTTTGAATATTTCTCTTAAGCGTGGATTAGATTTTTCCATGTTGATGAAAGATTTTATAAAACCTGAGGGATTGGACATAATGGGAGGGAGGGGAGAGGAAAGTAATGCTACATACTTTAATTAATGTATTTAATTGCAGTTATGTTAGTTTCTCATTTAACCATCCTTTGCTTTAAGACTGCTACAGAAGCAGGCAGTCAAGCAGCTCAGCGGTTGGCAACTTTGGCGCATAGAGAAGTTGAAAATGCTGCGCCATCTCCAGAGTCAGGCAAGCACAGCCATGTCCTCAGCTAGGTTGTGGCGAGGCACTTTGCACCACATCGAAGGTACAGGCAAGGTCCTTAAGGACTATTTTGGAGAGAACAATAGCTTAGGAGTTTAAGCTTGCCTTGTGACTATGTGTATTTTGTCCCCAAAGGCCATTTTGGAACAGGGATCCAATCCTATTTCAACTTCTTGCGTTTTTTGGTCCTGATGAATTTTGTGGCTTCCTTGCTGGTGGTAGGATTCGTGATTGCGCCAAATGCTGCCTTTGAAGCTCTACAACTCAACTGGACAAGTCAAGCGAATAGTAGTTTGGGTGAGTGAATGACCCATGGCATGTATTCTAGACTATGTGTCCTGAACAATTAATATAAAATGTATTTGATTTATTCCTATGCCAACGCAATCAAGAATGGCCTTGGAAGGTTCACCCTGAAAAAATACAATATCAAACATACCCCATACTAGGCCCACTGCTGTTCAATATTTTTGACATAGTCAAAGGGTAGAAAGTATGTTCAGCACAAAGCTGAGGCAGATTGTTCCCCCTAGGGAGATGCATTCAAGGTTCAAAAGAGTCTTGAGCATCAAGTCTTTTCTAACAAAATTCAGTTTGGTGGCAAGAATTATAGGTCCTGCATTTAGGTAGGAAAAATCAGATGTATCTGGTATCAGGTATAAGGTAAGTTGTATGGATCTGGGTTTCCTAGACCAGCAGTCACCACCGGTGGTCCACGAAAAATTTTTGGTAGTCCGCAGAAAAATTATTTGCATTTTTTATGTTGCACTACATCAGAGGTCCTCAAACTCTGGCCCCTGGGACAGATACGTGCAATGAACGTTTGTGTTGCTGTAAAGAGTTTCCCCCTTCGGGGTCTTTTTGTGTGGGTCGGAGGGGGGCAGAAATTCTGACTTGGGGTCTGCTTCGACCTCCTGGTGCGGGGCTTTGGACGAAGGCTGGAGGGAAGCACCACTGATGGCGAAGAGCTGGAGGACCTTGTTCCAGTGGGACTGCATCATGGCCTTGGAACTGTCTAACCATCTCAGCTCACTGAGCGTCCAGACACTGGTACCTGGCCTTGTACTCCCGCAGGTCTTCCCTCTGCTTGGAAAGCCTATGCTCGAAGTCTTCAGTGAGGTGCTTCTGCTGAGCCTCCTTCTCGGTCAGATCCAATTTGAACTGAGCTGTTTTGCCCACTCTTTCTCATGGTGGCTGCTTAGCTCCAACAACTGCTTCCTGTTGGGGCCCCTAAGGAGCCTGGACAGGGAGGCAAGGAGTGATTGGGAGGGGAGGGGTGAGTAGAGGCCAGCGAGGCACACCTTGATGTGAGTGACATTGAATTGGCCATGCCCACCCAGTCACATGACCACCTAGCCATGCCCACTCAGCCGGTTATTAGGCAGATCATATTAGTGGTCTGCAGGATTTAAAATTATGAATTCAGCAGTTCCTGAGGTCCGAAAGGTTGGTGACCCCTGTCCTAGACCACAGATTAAACATGAGCCAGTCACTGCCCAAAATTATGGGATGTGATAGTTCCACTTTATGCTACACTGGTCAGTATTCCAAATTTGGTACAAACAGTGCAGCATTGAATGATTGAATCACTTCCCATGATCTCAAAAATTATACCTCTGTTGATGCAGCTCACAGTGCTGAAAAAGCACAGAAAAGTAACAAAAATCATGAGGGTCTTGGAGATTGAACTCTCAGATGAACTTCTAAAAGAATTAAGTAAGATTGGTCTAAAGAAAGACAGTTAAGAAAAGACACGTAAAATCTTCCAGTAGTTGAAGTGCTATCATAGGGAAAAACGTATAGATTTATGTTATGTAACACCTGAAGCTAATACAAGAACTAATGGGTGGAAGCTTTACAGAGAGTAACCCAACTTGAAATATGGTGGAATTTCCTAAACGTGACAGTTATTAAGTAGTGTAACAGCCTACCTCTTGGAGTCCATCACTGGAGGTTTTCAAACAAAGATTAAACACCCATTTGTCTGGGATGATCTGAGGATTCCTGCTTTGGGTGGATCAGAAGACATTCAAGGTATTTTCCAATCCCATGGCTCTATTATGCCTTGAGGTGGAGGCAGAAATTCAACAGGTGTAGCAGACTACCTTGGATTTAAAAATGCCAGCCACAGTTGCTGGCAAAATGTCAGAAATCTGTTGTTAAGATCAAGATTACTACACTCTGAAGCCCAACACTGCTCAACATATACTTGCTGTGAAAGGATAATCAGTATATAAGGCATAACCTTAATTATACTGTATTTCAAGGAGGGAGAATCTGAATTTCTGCTTTCCATTTGGGCTCTTGTCAATATAATATGTTTGTGATGCTGGCAGGGAAGACTTATAGAGCAGATACACAGGGTGCTCTTGTATACGTAATAAGAAATGTACATTTACCACATTTGGAAGTAAATAAACTCAATTTTGAGGAACAGCACACACATGTTTTAAAAATCCATCCTTCAATCAATCGATCAATAAAGCATTAGTTAATATCTTTTGAAGCAAATTGGATAATTACCCCCTGCTTTTTGAAGAGCTGGGATGGGGTTGTAAGACAATTTGAAATAGGAAATGAAGTGCACTGCCATCTAAAAGAGTAATTACCATAAAACCATTAAGGTCAAAGACTAAATTACCTAAATGACATGACTAAAAGGCTTGTTAGAAGAATAGGCTGCAAATGTACTGTGAAGGAGAATTTACAGGAGTGGTTTGGAAAAAGCTATTTCAGCAACCAAGATCATGCATTTCCCACTGAGAATAGCAAGGTAGATCCATTTTTTTCCCCAGGAATGGTGCTAAGAGCATCTGGTATTTTGTCCATATTTAACTGTCATGATAAAATGCCTAACTGCCATGTCTCCCTGATCCCCCGGACCATCAAGGGTTAACTAACCACATATCCCATAATCCTTATAACCACTCCTTACCGCTTGACCCCTCCTCCTGGGTACAAAAGGTCCAACCGCATGGTCCACAGCTCATTCCAGATGTATACCTGAAAGAGAAAGGTACAAGGTCAGTGACCTCCAGTACCAACTGATCAACAATAAAACTACTGAAAAGAATTGGGCTATGTCTTTGAGTTATTGGGCTAGATCCAGTTTCAAACAAATTGGTAGCAGAGGTCGGTTGCCCATAACTCCAGACAATGACTGAACCCAACACCTACCCAGAAGAAGCAAACAGAGCACAGACCAGAGCTCTTACCAAGAAGATGGCTGAGAAGCTTCCAACCAAAGCCACAGCCATGGAGGAGACAGAAGCTGGGAGCGAGCAGGACTCCAGCCTGGACTCACAATCAGACGAAGAGGGGCCATCCAAGGAGATCACCGCCCCGGAAGAAGAAACAACACAAAAAATGAAAAAATTCAAACTCTCCATCCTGAAACTGATGGAGGGAAACAGCGACAAAGAAAACCTCATCGCGGACCTTCAAAGCCTCTTCGAACAACAAGAAGCAGCGATCGAGGCCCCAAAAACAACCGAGAAAGAAAAGCCAGCAAAAAAGGGTAAGCCACCCCAACCCGATGATCCTGAGCCGGCAGAATCCATTTCCGTGCCCACTTCCCGGCGGCCATCTTGGGACGAGCACCAGCCAATGGGAAGCCAGGATTTGAATCCCTTGGCGCGAAAATGCCCGAACCCCGAAACAGACGAGGGGAGCTCAGAAAGCGACTACGAAGAGCCCAGCTCTGAGAGCGACCACGAAGAGATCGCAATAACAAAAAGAAAAACGCCTACCGATCTCGAATTGCAAAAGGCAATCGAGACCATCACCGCTGCCCTAGGCTCCGCTTTCGAGCCCCCTGCAGCACTCAAAAAATCAAAGAGAAATCCTGGAGGGCACAAGAAGGCCAGGACAACCAACAAAGACCGGGCAACCGAGTCACAGCCAGCTAAAAACACCGCGCACACCAACAACCGGCACAAAAGACCGCCCACCTGCAGGAAAAATCAACCGCAGGATCCGAACTCACCACCCGCTACACCGGCAACGCGAGGCCCGAGGCAGAGAAGAAGAACCGGCTACTCACCAGCGCCACGACACCCATCAGGCCAGTCCACACGACCAGGGACCAGCGACCACGAGGGAGGATCAGCCGCCGTCGCCGCCATCGCCGCCGAGCCGCTGGGTGCAGGGAATCCTCGACCTACGACCTCCGCTGCTGCCGCGCCGCCGACCCGCGAAAGTCCTCGACTTACGACCGCGTCGCCCCCTCACCTTCTCCCCTTCTTCGCCGGGGATCCGGCCGTCCAGCAGTGGTGTCCAGCCTCAGGGGGGATCTTCGGACCCACCGGGGGCGGGTCCAGCCTCCCACCGACAGGCCTAGGCCTAGGCCTGGGAGCTCCAGCAACAGGAACCTCACCCGATGGACTCCAGCGCGGAATGAGCTTCGCGCATGCCCAGTACCTGCCTGTAATAAGAGAAGCAAATTGCATAGATCCAAGCAAGTACAGAATGGCCACAGACATCCCAAAGCCTTATTGTGAGTTTAATCACAACTTGGACCATGGACAGCTCCCCCCAGTAAGTAACCTTACTAACATTTCTGGGGCAAATTATGCCAATTTGCCAAAACTGCAGTTAGATGGGGGTAATATTATAGAATGGAGCCAACAATTAAGGGTTGCTCTCATGAGAGAGAATGCACTGTTCCTAGCTAACAAACCTCCCCAAAAGCCCTGGTCATTGGAAATTGACTGCATTCATCACAGGGCATTTTGTATCATGTTAACCTCCATTCCATCTGCTATGTATCCATCTATTGAGGACAATCTAACTGTTTATGATATTATGCAAAAACTATGTAACCTGTTTTATAGTCAAAGCAGAGCCACCACCACTAGGCTATCTAGGGAGTTCCACTCTACCAAGCATAAGGCAGGGGTCCCCATGAGTGAGCACATCTTAAAGATGAATGCTGCAAGGGCAGAACTCATGCAGAGGGGGGAAATCATCACTGAAGAGAGCATGATAAGCATAATCATAAACTCTCTTGATAGCAGCTGGGACATCTTCATGACCCAACTAAATAGCCTCAACTTGCAATACCTCACACTAAGCGCACTGACCAGTCAGCTCGTTGCAGAGGACACTCTGAGGAGGGAACGCCAACTAGCCAAAGGGGACCCTAGACCCACAAAAAGGGTGGATTTCCAGGATAGGGCCAGGGATACCTCAGAATGTTATTCTTGTGGATCAAGGAACCACTTAAAGAAGGATTGCCCCAGGAACCATAGGGATAGGGGACAACACGACAGTAGAGGGGGAAGGTCACCCGAACGCAGGCACCCAAAGGAAAGAGGGCGAGGGTGGTCACCCAACCCCAGGAAACACAATGAGCGCAGAGACCACTCCAGGGACAGTAACTCTGGCTCCATGTATGGGATCAGGCACGATGACCCAAATGACAAACATAAGGCAGAGAGAAACACATGGCTCCTGGATTCAGGGGCCACAAGTCACACTACTTGTAACCCAGAGCTGCTAGATTCACTCACAGAAATAGAATCAGAAGTAAAGGTAGCAAACCAAAGCAAGGTCAAAGTAGTGGGAAAGGGAAACGTACACATCACACAGGTAGGGGACCTAAAAGGAGTACTGTACGTACCAGAAATCCCCCACAACGTGCTAGCCATCACAAAGCTGACACGAGACACAAATATAGAAATAAAATTTAAGGATGGAAAGGCACACTTGATCAAGCAAGGGAAAGAGATAGGAAAGGTAACCATACACGAGGGGCTTCCCTACTTCACACCCAACGCAAGGGAGGAAGAAAGCATTGATGCCAGCACAAACCACGAGGTAGATAAGTATCCAGAAACAGAGGGGGTGCAGCAGGAGGCAGGGTGTAGCCATGAGAAGACAAACAAGTCTGTATCTATCGGCAAACCATTACATGATAACTGCGCCCACCTCCTACACAGGAGACTGGGACACATAAGCTTCCCCATTGTAAAGAAAATGACGGAATGTACCGAAGGTCTCAAAGTAAAGAACTGCGAAAACTACTTAGAGTGTTCAGTTTGTAAGCGTTCCAAGATCAAGGTTAAGGCCATCCCCAGGGGATCCAAACGAACCACGGAATACCCCTTCCAATTGGTGCATATGGACTTGGTAGGGCCAATGAAACCCTCTGTAGGACATAGGAAGCGATTCTTCCTCACGATTGTAGATGACTACACCAGATACGGGTATGTCTACTCCCTCAGACACAAAAACGAAGTGTTCCAAAGGTTTAAGGAATTCCACAGAAGAGTAGATATGCAACATAACATGAAAATAAGGCAGATAATGACTGATAGGGGGTCAGAATTCATGGCCAAAGAATTCACAAGGTGGCTGAGGGAGCAGGGCATAGCGCATTACACCTCTTCACCTTTCTCTCCCTTTCAAAATGGAGTCTCAGAGAGAAAGAACGGAGTGTTGCAAACCATGATGAGATGCGCCCTGGAGGATGCTGGGATGGGGCAGCATTTCTGGTCAGAGGCAATACACTACGCTAATTACACCCTGAATAGACTGTGGTCAAGCTCTATCAATAAGACACCATACGAGATGCTATACAACAGAAAGCCCAACATCGCACATTTACACATATTCGGCGCCCCAGCTGATGTCCACATTCCCAGACAGCTAAGAAGAAAAGGGGAAAAATTATCAAAAAGGTTAAGGTTCGTGGGTTACGAACCGGGCACAAAGGGCTACAGATTTGTCGACAACAATAACCGTTTTGTGGTTTCCAGATCAGCCAGTTTCCACGAAAACGCAAACTGGTCGAGGGTTCACTCCAACGACATCCCAGCCAATAGAGTCACGTTCGAACATGGCCAAGAGGAAAGGGAGGTCAGAGAGGTCACAGGGCACAAGGCCAACCATCGCAAGACAAGCGTCAAAGGTTGGAAAGAAGGGCACCCTTCACTGAAGATAGATGACCTGACGGACAAAGAGGCAGACATCATGCAGGAAAGCGAGCCAACCCCCAGTAGGCCAATCAGAGAAACCAGAAACAAGCTACCAAAGAAGCTAGAGGACTACGTTATGACCATCCACAACACCCATTTCACGCCCAGCTCATACGAAGACATCCTCGAGCTCCCCCGGGAGGAGAAAGAAAAATGGATGCTTGCCATGGAGAAGGAGATGGAAAGCCTAAAGGACCTTCAGGTATACTCACCTGCCCAAGTTCCAGAGGACAAAAAACCAATAGGAACCAAATGGGTGTTCAGGGTTAAAACATTAGAGGACAACAAGGTCCTATACAAGGCAAGACTAGTCGCGCAGGGTTTCGCCCAAAGATACCCCGAAGACTATACGGACACCTACTCGCCAACCGTCAGGGCAGAGAGCGTCAAGAGCGCCCTGGTGGTGGCCACCATCCTGGGCTTGGAGGTCTTCCAATTCGACGTACAAACAGCATACTTGCACGCCGAGCTGGATAAGGAAATATACGTCAAAGCCCCGCCTGGGTACAACAAAGACAAGAACCAAACCTGGCTGCTGAACAAAAGCCTGTACGGGCTCAAGCAGTCGGGCAAAAGGTGGTACGACTGCTTGGCCAAGGCCCTCAGATCCATGGGCTTCGAGGCCACCTCAGCTGACAAATGCTTCTTTACGAGGAGAGAAAACGACTCATTCGAAGGTGTGCTCGTTTACGTGGACGACATCTTGTACATCAGCAAGCACAAGGACAGGTGTGACAAGTTCGCCACCGACCTAGGTAGCCACTTCTCCTTAAAGTCACTTGGAAAGATTGACAGATACCTAGGGGTCCAAGTAATAAAAACCAACAAGGGCTTCCGACTCTCCCAGAGAGAAAAGATCATCGAGCTGCTGTCCAAATGCAACATGTCCGAAGCAAAACCCAGCGAGACCCCCATGCAACCCGAGTTCCTGAAAACCATGTATGAGGAATCTGAACCCTTCACAGACAACAAACTATATAGATCAACGATAGGGTCACTGCTGTACATATCCAACTGGACCAGGCCCGACATCGCCTTGGCCGTCAACCTGCTGTCCAGACATGTAAGCAAACCTACGGTAACACACTGGAACGCCATCAAAAGACTACTTAGATACTTAAAATTTAGTGCAGATGCCCTACTCTGCCTAGAACCAGAAACATCCAAGGAACCAAAGCTGACCTGCTACGCTGACGCCGACTGGGCTGGGGACATAGAGTGCAGAAAAAGCACCTCAGGCTACGTGCTACTACTCAACAATTGCCCCATCCACTGGTACACTGGAAAGCAAAAGCTGGTGGCCACATCAACCACGGAAGCAGAATTTGTTTGCCTATCAAAGGCCGCAAACAATTTAGTATGGTTCGATGACCTGCTCTGCGACATCTGGGCTGAACCCTCATATCCAATAGTTATCCACGAAGACAACAAGGCAGCGATAGAAATCTCTAGGGCCGATGCCATAGGTCAGCGTTCTAGGCACATTGACATTAAATACAAACACGTCAGGCAGTTTTCAGAGATAGGCTTCATTAGGGCAGTGCACTGTGACACAGAGGAGCAAACAGCAGATATTCTCACTAAACCCTTACCACATAAACAACATGCTTACCTCATGTCAAAAATGCGTGTTTGCTTATAATTCATGCCTGTACCAGTGTATTCTCTGTATGTATGCTAACACCGCCTCAGGTACCCAGTTAGGCATTTAGAGGGGGTTTTGTCATGATAAAATGCCTAACTGCCATGTCTCCCTGATCCCCCGGACCATCAAGGGTTAACTAACCACATATCCCATAATCCTTATAACCACTCCTTACCGCTTGACCCCTCCTCCTGGGTACAAAAGGTCCAACCGCATGGTCCACAGCTCATTCCAGATGTATACCTGAAAGAGAAAGGTACAAGGTCAGTGACCTCCAGTACCAACTGATCAACAATAAAACTACTGAAAAGAATTGGGCTATGTCTTTGAGTTATTGGGCTAGATCCAGTTTCTAACATTAACTTTTGTATTTTTTTTCTGAGAAGGACTATGACCCACCCTTGCAAAAATCAGAAGCCTGCATGCAGCCCTTGAGCCCCATCCATGTTGGAACGAAAGCTAATTCTTGATCCCTAATTTTTTCCAGTGAATGCACTATGTCAAAAATACAATCCCATCCCTCAAGGCTTGGTCAGCTATTTTTCCTATATTATGGATCTTCTGTCAGGCAAGGTAAGAAATTTTATCCCTAAGGATATATTCCCAATACCTTGGGAAGTAGCTACAGTGACCAGCACGTGTGATGTGAATGTTTATTTCCTTCCAGGGATTCATAGAACAAACCTACCTGTTCTATGGCTATTATCCAAATATGGCTGTCAGCTTTGTCAACTTTGCCTACGACATTCCTCTCGCTTATCTCCTCACAACGCTCTTCTACCTGCTGTTCTGCCTGACCTGGATTGTTCAGAGGTGAGCACTGCAGTCTCTATAATGTGGAATCAAAACACAAGACCCAAAGTGAGCAATCAAGGCTCAGTACAGATAGTCTTCGATTTATGACCACAACTGAGCCCAAGCATTTTTGTTGTTAAGTGAGACGTTTGTTAAGAGAGTTTTGCCTCATTTTATGACCTTTCTTGCCATAGTTGTGACGTGAATCACCACCGTTAGTAACCTGGCTGTTAAGTGAATCTGGCTTTGAGTTTGCCTGTGAGGAGGTTGCAAAAGGTGATTGCATGACCTTGGGACACAACAACGGTCATAAATATGAACCAGTTTTCAAGCATCTGAATTTTGATCCTATGATCCTGGGGATGCTGCAAAGGTCGTAGCTGTGAAAAATGGCCATACGTCACATTCTTCAGTGCCATTGTAACTTTGAATGGCCATTAAACGAACTATTGTAGGTCAAGGATTACCTGTACAATATTAATTAAACAACATATATTGGAGGGACCTCCTCACAAGAATGAGGGCCAGGTTAGTCTACTGTTAAGGCTCCAGGTTAGAAAGTGGGTTAACTATATGGGCTTAATATTAAATGCAAAACAGTTCCAAAAAACAAATAAATTTTATTAAAACAGCTGAGAATTAACTCATTCTCAGCTTATTCCAAATTAAATGAAAGCAAAGTTCTCAAAACACCTTCATTTATCTCTGACCTTGGGATAATTAGGCAAACTGCCAAAGGCTTTTCTTGGCAACAGTTCAGGAACAGAAGACGCTGACAAGAAAGAAATACATCCAAACGTGAAGCAAATCTCTCAACGGTTGTTTTCTGGCAAAGAGGCCAAGAGCCATTGCTGGTTTTTTAAGCCTTATGGGAGGGGCCAATCATCTCTTGGCCCTACTCCCGATTCGTCCTCTCTGCTTTAGCTGCTCTTGCCTTCTGGCAGCTCTTCTCATACGTGCACTAGGAACAGGCTCCTCCTGTTCCTCTGCCTCTCTACTGTCAGCCTTTGGCGGCTCCGAAGTTCGTGCATCACTCCCTGATGGCCCTGGCCCCATCTCTGCCTCCTACACAGAGCCCTCATCCGGGCCTTCCCCAGCCTCCAGGACTGGCCCATGTTTTTCCTCAGCCTCATTGCTGTCTGACTCTGCTGCCAGCTCCGCAGGCTGCTGGCAGACCACAACAGTGGGAAACCCTGAGTTCAAGTCCCAGCTCAGCCATAAAAGTCAGCTGGATGATTTGCGTCAGTCACTTTCAGCCCAACCCACCTCAAAGGATTGTTTTTGTGGGGAAAATAGGAGGAGGAAGGTGTGTTGGGCATGTTTGTCACCTTGAATTATTTGTATAAGTAATAAAGGCAGGAGAAAAATAAATGAAAAAATATTGACAAAAAAAGGGATACACTCATATTTATACATCTCAGAAAGGTGAGAGAGGCTAATACATAAGCAACAGATGATGTAAGCATACATGCTTATAGCTAAGGGATCTCAAGTTATTATAGGTAGTCCTCAACTTATGACCATAACTAAGCCCAAAATGTTTGTTTTGCCCCATTTTGCAACCTTTCGTGCCACAGTTGCTCAGTGAATCACTGCAGTTAATTTAGTAACATGGTTGTTAAGTGAATCTGCCTTCCCCATTAACTTTGCTTGTCAGAAGTTTGCAAAAGGGGATCACATGATCCTGGAACATTGCAACCGTCATAAATATGAACCGGTTGCCAAGCATCCAAATTTTGATCTCATAACCATGGGGATGCTGCAACTGTCTTGTGAAAAACTGTCATAAGTCATTTTTTTCAGTGCTATTGTAACTTCAAACTGAACAAGTGGTTGTAAGTCAAGGACTACCTGTATAGCTAATGGACCTCAGATTACTTCCTTTGTTCATTTTCCCTCAGAAGCTAAAGGCAGGAATAAAATAATAAAACGGAGCAAAGTACCTTCCCTAAATCAAGAGGAGGGGGCAGCTTTGGGATTGTCAGATACCAGAAAGGAAAACATCTCCCATTTGTAGGTTGAGATATAGAACAAACCTAATCTATGAGAATTGTTCTAGTATGATCAACAGGCTGAGACCTTATATCCAGTGGTGAAATCTGAACTGGTTCACTACCAGTTCGCTGGTCGCGCATGTGCACCATGCATCAAATGCGCACTGCGCACCAAAAGGAGGCTTGGGAAGGTAAGTAGAACAGCGCAGTGGGGGGGGGGGGAGTGATCAGCTGTGGCGTGCGTGGAAACCTTTTAAAAAACTTTTTAAAAGCATTTTTTACTACCGGCTCAGGCGAATAGGTAATAAAAAATTCTTTTAAAAAGTAAAAAAAAAAGGTTCCGACAATTATGCGGCACAGCTGTGATCGTCGGAGTCTTTTTTTTTTTTTTTACTTTTTTAAAGCATTTTTTACTACCTATTCGCCCAAGCTGGTAGTAAAAAAATGCTTTAAAAAGGTTTTTTAAAAAAGGCTCCCACAATCACAGCTGTGCCGCGCAATCATCGGAACTTTTTTTTTAACCTTTTAAAAGCAATTTTTACTACTGGCTCAGGCGAATAGGTAGTAAAAAAATGCTTTAAAAAAGTTAAAAAAGGCTCCAATGATTGCTTGGCACAGCTATGATTGTTGGAGCCTTTTTTTTACTTTTTTAAAGCATTTTTTTTATTACCTATTTGCCTGAGCCGGTAGTAAAAAAATGCCTAAAAAGTAAAAAAAAAAAAAAGTTCCGATGATCAGCTAAGCAACACGAAATCATTGGAACTTTTTTTTTTTTACTTTTAAAAGCATTTTTTACTACCGGTTTGGTGGACCAATAGCATTTTTTACTACCGGTTCGAGTGAATTGGCCCGAACCGGTAGCATTTCACACCTGCTTATCTCTCTCTCACTATCCCTTATACCTCTATATATCAACTCAATTTGGTGGATTCCATTATCTAAGAACTGTTTTTCCCCCCACAATAAGCAGCCTTCCAGATGGATCCAGCTGTCAGGAAACTTCTGTTTAAATATTTCTTGTCTTCCATCCGTTTTCAGGTCAGTCCTCTGTCTCAAACAAAGCCTGGTTAGCGAAGACGCATCCCTTGCATCCTACAGCAACAAAGTCTTTGCTGGCTGGGATTTCAGCCTGATGCAAGATAACATGGTGAAGTTAAAGCACAAAAGCATCCGCTACGAGCTACGGGTAAGAACAGATGCTAAAACCAGATGTCTGATGGCATGTGAAGCAGCCTTTTTAATGTGCCATGCTCCAGAAGGGATGGACTGATCATTTCCTCACAGGAAGGAAGAAGAAGGAGGGCTGCCATTTCTCCAGAACTGATGTAGCTTCCAACTATTTTTTCTTAGACCCAAATTCTAGTGGGAATTATTTTTCCAAACATTTATTCATAGCCTAAGAAAGGCTGTCTTTTCAATCTCTGCAACAGGATGTTCTTTCACCCCTCTGTTGCTATAAGCTAGTCAGGAAAAGGTAATTAGATACAGTCTAATTACCTCAACTTACAATCATTTGTAAGATAGTCCTCAATTTACAATCATTCATTTAGTGACTGTTCAAAGCAGGGGCGGGTTCCAAATCCCATCGCTACCAGTTCGCTAGAGCATTGCTAACTGAATTTTAATTTATCATATGGTTGCTAATGCTATGCTATTAATATTAATTGTATTAATATAATTATATAATATATAATATGATAATATTAATTGTATTAAGACACTATTTAAAAAAAACAATAACACTTTTTAGGTTGTTGAGAAAACTACAGTTGACTGGGTTCCCACTTGGCTTTAAAAACAACCATTACCAAGGTCACAACGCAGTATATGCTCATAGAAATGGCTCTGTGCGATGTGCAAATGAGGGTTTGGGCAAAGCTAATTTTGTGGAGTCCTTGGTACTCTCTAAGCTTGGTTGTTTGCTTGCAGACCTTTCCTTACCCAACTAGGTAACATCATCAGTGCGAGTGAGTATGAGGTTTGCTCCTTTTTTATATACAATAGCATGCCCTGCCAGTTTTGCTGAGTGTGTTGTTTTCTCCTTGGTAGTTTCTTGAGAGAGTATTGTTTTCTGCTTGATTGTTGTCTGGTGTCACTCCTTGCTTATCGGGGTGTATGTTGCTGGGATGTGTTCTATATGTATTTAATCTTTCAAGATTATCTTTTAAAGCTGCTTTGATTGTTCTTTGTTCTGAGCTGCTTCAGATGGTTCTCATCTCTTCCTCCCCCCTTCCAGATGGACCTGGAAGAAGCCAGTTTCCGCAAGCACCAGGCAGAGTTGACCACATCGCAGCGAGTCGGTCTTTATGTCCTGCGAAGTCTGATCAATATCTTGGTTTTAGTGCTTTTGGGAGTCTCCTTTTACTGTATCTACCTGGCCGTGAGCTATTCCCAGGAGATGATGGGAAAAGTAAGTATGTGGGCCCTCAGCTACCCCTCAAGAGGTTGTGCTTCCCCAATCTCTTGAGGGGTGAGGCCTCACCCCTTTGTCCCCCATATTGTGGTGGAGGCATTTAGGTAATCGCAAAAGCAGTTCTGGCCAGGTTTGGGCAGCAGTTGTGGTGCTGAAAATCCAAGCAGAGCCCTTATGGATCAAGGACTTATGACTTTACCAGTTGCATGGAAGTTCTGTCAAGCAAGGCCTTACAAGTTAAAGTAAAGGAGTGCACTGGTTTAATGTGGTTAGAATGCTGGGTTGATGATCTGTATGCCCACGTTTGAGATCCGAGTGCTGCTGTGTGATGGTGTTAGTTCCCGTCATTTGCTCCAGCTCCTGCCAATCTAGCAGTTCAAATTGTGCATACACAAGCAGATAAATAGGTACCACTTTGGTGGGCTCATTCATGGGGACATGAAAGAAAGTCTTCAACTGAGCATCTTCCAGGCAACAGCGATGTTACCGGCTGATTGTTTTACCCCAGAAGTCCCTCAATGCTTCAAACATAACAACTAGTTAAAGTTCAACCTGTAGAAATTGTCCTCGACTTACAACCATAATTGTAACAACAAGAATTTCCATTGCTAAGCAAGGTGGTTGTTAAGTGAGTCATGCCCATTTTTAAAACCTCTTTTTGCCATGGAATCACTGCAGCTGTTAAATGAATTATGGGGTCGTTAAGCAAATTTGGCTTCCCTCAAAACATTGCTTGTTGGAAGCCTGCTGGGAAGGTTGCAAATGGTGATTGCATGCTGCAAACATTAATACATGCCAGTTGCCAAGTGCCTAAATTTTGATCATGTGACCACGGAGATGCTACAATGGTGTAAGTGCAAGGGCGGGTCATAAGTCCCGTTTTTCAGTGCTGTTGTAATTTCAAATGGTCCCTAAACAGATGGTTGTAAGCAGTGGTGGAATTCATTTTTTTTTACTACTGGTTCTGTGGGCGTGGTGTGATGAACGTGGAAAGGGAAGGATACTGCAAAATCTCCATTCCCTCCACACTCCTGGGGAAGGATATTGCAAAATCTCCATTCCCACCCCACTCTGGGGCCAGCCAGAGGTGGTATTTGCCGGTTCTCCAAACTGCTCAAAATTTCTGCTACCAGTTCTCCAGAACCTGTCAGAACCTACTGGATTTCATCTCTGGTTGTAAGTCAAGGACTATCTGTAAGAAGCCAGTTCTCTATCTCATAGGCCTTATTTGCAAAGAAAGCTCCTATTCAATCGTATTTTTTCTTTCTGTAACATTCATGCCTAAATAAACTCCTCTCCTGTCTTTTGATACAGACGGACTCTCCTGACAAAAGTCAGTTCTTGCTGGAACTGCTGGTGGCTTATCTCCCCTCCGCTGTCATCACGGCTGCCAACCTCCTTGTCCCGATGATCTTTCAGTTCCTTGTGCCTTTCGAGAAATACCCACTCAGCTTTGAAATCAAAATCACACTTCTGAGGTACAAAAAAAATCTGGGTATGTTTGCTATAGAGCAGGGTTCTCCAAACGTGGCAGCTTTAAGACTTGAGGACTTCACATCCCAGAATTGAAGTCCACAAGTCTTAAAGTTGCCAAGGTTGGTTGGTTGGTTGGTTGGTTATTTATTTGTTTGTTTGTTTGTTTGTTTGATGGTTTATAAGTATAAGCATGGATTGGATACATAAAGTAGATACAAATAGAAGAAACATTAGGACAGGGACGGTAGGCATGCTGGTGCTCTTATGCACGCCCCTTACAGACCTCTTAGAAATGGGATGAGGTCAACAGTAGACAGTCTTTAGGTTAAAATTTTGGGGTTTTTGGGATGAAACCACAGAGTCAGGTAGTACATTCCAGGCCATTCTGTTGCTGAAGTCATATTTTCTGCAATCGAGTTTGGTGCGGTTTACCTTAAGTTTGTATGTATTGTGTGCTCATGTATTGTTGTGGTTGGGAGACCTCTGCTATAGAGGGTGGGAAATTAAAACTCTGGTGAGTTTCTAATTTTCTGGTGAGTCCAATGTCCACTGCCCAGAGAAAGAACATTTATTGATGCTTGCTTTCATAGCAAAGATGGGAGGGATAAAGAAACAGGGGATTCCACCAATTAGGGGCCAAAAGAAAGGAAGATGCTGAAATCTGGAAAGAAATTTCTTAAACTGACTTCATGTTTAGCCAATATATGTGCAGGAGCAAACTTTTTTCTCACTGACACAGAGGTGGCACTTTTTTTTAGAGTGAGAGGCAGGATTAGACAGATCCATCATATTCTAAGAAGTTCCAGAATGGAATTACTTTTCATAGTGCCATTATCAATTCCCCTTGGGAAGTAGTCGGAAACCTACCCTCACTTCTTTAACTCGAAGTGAAGGACTAATAGTTTTCAAAGTGCTAATGAACACAAATCTAAGCATCCCTTACTAGTACAGTTGTTGAGTCGAGAACATCTGGTGATTAAGCAATATTTTGAGGTGTGCTGGTTATAAATAGACTGGACTAGATTAAGTATATGGTAGTCCTTCAACTTCGGAGACGACAATATTGTTGTGTAGTTCTGTGGTCACTGAGGTTGCTCTGCAGTCCCTGTCTGGAAGCCTGGAATCTAACATTATGGGGCACTGGAAGTCCATTGTAGTAACAGATAGTGTGTGATGCTAAGTAAACAGTTGCTTTTTAGAGTAATGTGATCTACTTTGCATCCTGTTGTTTTGAAGGATCCTGAACTTTAGGAATTAGAGAGCATATCTAATCAATATTTTCCACTTTGCAGATTGTGGAGAATCTGAGAACTGAGTCGAGGGATGTGATGTGTATTGTTAACATCTTCCTTTGATTGCTCTACTTTGTACCTTCTGACGCAGGTTGAGGTGCAAATATTAAGCCATGTCTATTTCCATATCTATCTCCACCAGCATATCCTTTGTGGGTATCTACAGATCCAGCTGCTCTCTTAAGAGCAGACCAAGAGCTGCTAATGTGATTTTCTTCCCCCTTCTGTCTTGGTTATTAGGCAACCTTACATGTGTATCTCTTTTGACAGGAATGTTGTACTGCGTTTTGCTAGCCTAATTGTGGTCCTTGTTACACTCTGGGGGCAGATCACCTGTAATGGGGACCCGCAGAACTTCAAGTGCCGCAACTGTGGTTATAATAATCATCTTCACCCGGTAAGGGAAATAGTGGTTTTATGTGGGAGGTAGAAATTTCTAGAATTCCCAGTCAAAGCAAACTGTGCTGCTATTTAATATTTTCCTCAAAAGATTTCATGTGGGAAAAAAGATTGGAAAGATTATCTATGTGGAGGGATCACAAAAAGTAGGATGGTGGCATCTAGAGTCCCATTTCCTAAAATTCAGAAAATGAAACACAGCAGTTGCATGCTTGAAGCCAGATCTAGACATATTTGTAATACAACCATTAAGTTAAATTACACATTTAAATATATTTTGGTATGACTAATTTGAGCCCCATTGATTTCAGTGGCTTCTGGACTTCAGCAAGATTACTTTACATGACACAAAGTCCAGGCCAAACAAATCTAATCTTAAACCTAACTCTAACTCTAAACCTGCCCCATAAATTAATCCTAATCCTAACCCTAACTCTAATCCCAAAACGAATGAACAGATGTAACTCAGATTCCTTCATTCTCCTAATAAGAAAATTTAAAATTTAAAATTTAAATTTGAAATTAATTCTTGGGTTATTTGAAAGAGTTATAGCTCTCTAGAATACGGGCAAATGAGAAATGCCAAGTTTTTATGGGCAATTTGGTATAGGAAGAAACTGAAAAAAACTTATCTCTTCCTCCAGTGCTGGGAGACTTCGGTGGGGCAGGAAATGTACAAGCTGATGATCTTTGACTTGGTGATCACATTGCTTGTGATATTGTTGGTGGAATTTCCCAGAAAGTAAGTCTTTTAAGTTTTGTCATGTCTATTGATGGTGGAGGGGATGATTACAGGTAGTCCTCAACATGCAACTGGTCATTTAGCAGCTGTTCTAAGTTACGAAAGACCTCTGTAGGGCTATTTATGACCTGATTCTGAAATCCCAACAACTGGAAACCCTGCTCTGAAGTCACATGACTGCGTTTTGGGTGCTCGGCAACCAAATTTAAGGCTGTTTGCAGCGTCCTACGTCCTGTGACTATGTTTTATGACTTTCCTGCCAAAAATCTACATTTGCTTTCGCTTTTCAACAAAACCGCCCCATGACTGCAACCTTCGCTTAATGATCTCAACAAAAAAGGCAATAAAATTGGGTTAATCACAAGTAACTGCTTTACCACCTTCATGACTTGTGACCGTAACAGGCAGACTCCATTACAGTCAAAATTAGAGAATCACCCATAGTTTGGTTACTTTCCTTAATCCAAGCATGGAACACTGCAAACAGCCGTAAATATGGTCATGTTACTGATGGGTGGGAAGCGACCATTGGAACTGGGTCATAACTCCCTTGTTCCAGGTAGGTCGTAAATTGAGGACTACCTGTATAAAAGAATAAGTGAGTGGCTGGAACAACATGTACCTAAGTTGGGACTTCACATGAAAGTCAGGGTCACCTGCAAAATCCATACCTTCTCCCCCTTTCTTTCCTTTTCTAGAATGCTGGTGACTTACTGGCCGTCCTGTCTCTTGCTCAAATGGTGGGGAGAACAGGAGTTCATGGTTCCTGACAACATTTTGAATCTGGTATATGGGCAGACCTTGTGCTGGACTGGAGCCCTTTTTTGCCCTCTTCTGCCAGTGCTCAACACCATCAAATATATTGCTGTCTTCTACATGAAAAAGGTGATTCAACAACAGCTCCGAAGTGTAATTACAAGGTGGAGCAGAGAAGGGGCAATGGAAATTTGGGTCTTGGTTGATTATGTGAGAAAATCCAGAATAGTGGCTTTCAACTTGTTTTCTGTCTTTGAGGAAATCTTTGTATGTGGACAGGGATCTGGGACAAGTGTCGATGGGATTGCTGGATTGAAATCTGAAAAATATTGTAATGGGCTATGAGAATAACCTTGAGGAACAGGAGGAGTCTTAGCCAAGACTATAGTCAGATAAGAGATATGTGGGTCAGAAATGTAATTTGGAAACTTGTCGTTCCCTAATTCTTAGGATAAAGGCAGGGAGAGAAGAGGCACATTCAGACATGCAAGTTTCTGTTACAGTAACTTATAATAAAAGTAGAATTAGCATTCATAATCTTGGTGTACTTGCCTGGTCTACCATGAGAAGCTGATGTCAATTTAGTAAGTCTGAATGCACCTGTCCCCTCCCTGCCATCATCCTATGCTCCCATCCTCAATTCTGGGAGTTCAAGATGACAAGGTTGAGAAACACTGGTATAGACCAATGTCCAGAAATAATAAATAATAAGCCATAAATAACAGAATACCAAGATGGAGCACCTTCACTCCAATGATCTATCTCATGGGCACTCTGATAAAATGGCTTAAATGGAAAATAACAACAGGAACAATTTTAAAAAATCTTGAAAGAATGACCTTGCAATTTTGCAAGAATTAAAAATTAAGTGTACACTCTTTTGAGCATATCTTTCTAAAAAATATAAATAAAAATAATTTTGATCTGGTTTCAATATTATTGAAGTAGTGAATAAAAAGACAGCAGATGCTTTTAAGAAATTGGGAACATTTTCAACAAAAAAACGGATACAATCCAAGAGTCTACACTACAGCAATGTTTCCCAAACTCAGGAACTTTAAAATGTATGGACTTCAACTCCCAGAATTCCCCAGCACAGAGAAAGTTAAGTCCACACATTGTAAAGTTCCTGAGTTTGAGAAATGCTGCTCTATAGCTTTGATTGATTTTTTCCCCCTCCATTCTTCTAGCTCACCCTTTATACCAACTGCCGTCCAGCCGAACGCACGTTTCGTGCTTCAAGCTCCAACTCTTTTTTCCTTTTAATTCTGCTCCTGGGACTCACAATATCCTGTGTTCCAGCCCTATATAGCATCTTCGTGTAAGTATTTGAGTGCCCTATAACCTTAACAGGGAGCAAACTGCATTAAATATTTTTGTTGATTTTTACTTTGGTGTCTTATGGAAGCTATATACTCCACAGTGTAATATTGCCAACACCTGTAAAAGTAGAATATTAAAAGTGTTGCTAAGTCAATGCTGCTTAACTATAGTTTACACAGTAAACCCAATTTGGCTACCTGTAAGCAAAGAGTAAGCCTTAAGCTATGGTTTACACACCAATGGCCAATGAGCCGTAGTGGCACAGTGGTTAGAATGCAGTATTGCAGGCTAATTCTGCTGACTGCCAGCAGTTCAATTCTCACTGGCTCAAGGTTGACTCAGCCTTCCCTCCTTCTGAGGTCGTTAAAATGAGACCCCATTTATTTATTTATTTGTTCAACTTGTATGCCGCCTTTCTCTGAAGACTCAAGGTGGCTATAGCATATAAAGCATATTGTTAGGGGCAATATGCTGACTCTGTAAACTGCTTACAGAGGGCTGTAAAGCACTATGAAACGGTATATAAGTGCTATTGCTATTGACAGACTACTTTTGATTCAAAAGCAATCAGACTATGTAATATTTTGATGAGCGAGCAAGAGTATCACATTTAAGTAAATAAAATGTTTTTAGTTCCCTTCCCTGCTAGCTACCATCTCACTCACAATTTTCCCCACAGTCTGCCTCCTTCAAAAGCATGTGGCCCGTTCCGTGATCAATCCACCATGTGGAATGTGGTCAGCCACGCTGTGTCAGAGTTACCTGCTGGTGCCCAAGACTTCTTGACATTTGTGGGCTCAGTCGCCTTTTCTGCGCCCTTCTTTCTGCTTCTGAGGTGAGGAATTGCATTTCTAAAGAGGTCTGGAGAATGGGGCACAGGTAAAGGAATCTCATATCCTAAGGATTGTAGCATCTGGAGTAGTAATATCATAATTATTTTTTCCCTCTCTCTGTCTCTATCCTTTCTTCAAGCGTCTTCATGTTCTACCTCAAGGCCCTGGCCGACTCATACAGTTCCAGGATCAAAGGTCTCAAAGGACAGCTCCGTCTGGTGAGTAGTCAATTAAAAGCATTCCAAAAGTGGGTATGAGGTGGTGAAAAATTGACTCCGGGATTGGATAGCTCAGGATGCGAAATGGGCATGCAGAAAAAATGGGGAGAGGGCAATGATATATTAATTGTGGCTCTGCAGATGCAAGTTGATTCTTTTGTATTATAATAATAGTTGGAAAGGACTTTGAAGATTATCCAGCAGAAAATTGTGTTTAAAGTTTCTAACATTAGCAGTCATTATGGCACAGCTTAAAAACTTCTAACATTAACTCTGTGCAGGAGAAGATAGTGCAGGTTTAATTTCTATTTTGTGGGATTGTGGAAGCTAGGGAAATTACTATTCTTCTTAAAGACATGCTTCCGGAATCAAAATCGCATGAAATATTAGTACTTTATAAAGCCTTAATAAGGCCAAACCTGGAATACGGCATCCAGTTTTGGTCACCACACTACAAAAAAGACTTTGGAAAAAGGTGCAGAGAAGATCAACTAAGATGATTAAAGGCCCGGAGACTAAAACATTTGAAGAATGGTTGCAGGATTTGGGTTTGGCTACTCTAGAGAAAAGAAGGACTTTTAGGGATGACATGATAGCAGTATTGCAGTATTTGAGGGGCTGCCACAAAGAAGAGGGGGTCAACTTATTTTCCAAAGCATCGGAGGACAGGACAAGAAAAAATGGATGTAAACTAATCTAGGAGAGAAGCAACCTGGAACTAAGAGGAAATAACCTAACAGTGAGAACAATCAACCAGTGGAACAGTTTACCTTCAGAAATTGTGGGTGTTTCATTACTGGAGGTTTTTAAGAAGAGACTGGACAGCCATTTGTCTGAAATGGTATAGGGTCTTCTGCTTGAGCAGGAGGCTGGAGTAAAAGACCTCCAAGGTGGCTTCCAATTCTATTCTATTCAAAGCTTCTTGTACTTTTAAAATATTTTTTTTTTTAAAAAGTGAAATGGTGGGATGGAGGAAAGAATGCTAAATTCATACATGATACTACACTGGGATTTCTAAAAATTGTTTGCTGAATTAGTTAAAATTATTTGGTTTGTGCAGCAGGCTAATCTACAAAGCTTTGGTTTATTCATTTCCCCACCGGCTTTTGAGTCAGTGTTGACTCTTGGATAAGTCCCTGCAGTTTTCTTGGCAAGATCCCAGAAGTGGTTTACCATTGTTTCCTTCCTAGGGTTGAGAGAGAATGGCTAGGTCAAGGTCACCCAGCTGACTTTGTGCCTAAAGTGGGACTAGAATTCACAGCCTTTAGTTTCTAGTAGTCTAACAGTTTTCAGCCTAATGCTTTACCCACTACACCAGCTCCATAGAGTTGAGCAGCTCATAGTAGGAAGCTGGTAGAGCAGTAACAAGCCCAAATGCTCACCTTCAGCCTTATTCAAGTTCCCAAATTCAATTATCTACATCTGTTCAAAGAGTTTTATGGATGACAATTGCAACCTTGTCCCTCTCCCCAAGGGCTGTGGCTGATGCCCAACTCAAACCCAGGAGGATATATCTCAGAAAGGGGAAGCCCCCCACCTCCCCCCACACCTCAGGCTCACATAATCTCTGTGATTATGTATGCCAGCTCAGCTGCCTCTTCCACTATCAAATTGCGAGAGAGACTTCATTTGTTTTCAATGTTCTCTTTTTCTCAGGAGGGCCAGGACAAGTTCTTCCTCGTGAAACGGATTTCAGAATTGAGCCAGTGAAAGAAAAGAAAAATATATACGAGAATACACCTTTTTCATTTTATTCAGCAATACTTCCAAGATATCACCACATGCTCAATGGGCAGCATACAGTATAACTTTAATCAATCAATCAATTTTATCTTATGGTTTTCAAATTGCACTGCAACAATGTGCTATGGTGGCTCAATTATCATTTTTAATAAAACAGAAGGGAAAAACGATTAAATAAGATGAAATTATATTATATGTATATATACACACACACACACACAGCTGAGTAATTTAAAAGAAGACCACTAGGGGCAGGCATTCTCAAACAAATACTGGAGCCCCTTAAAATGATCTTTCGTGTGACTCAGGTAGAATTAATGACTTCATCAGGAATTAGGCTGAGCAAGAAAAACTGTCACTGATTAAAAGATGCCATATACAGTATACTCACATATAATCCGATTCATGGATAAACCGACCCTCAAATTTTTAAACAAATACTATGTAAAGTGCGCCACCTGTAGATAAACTAATCCTTAAAATTTTTGTTTGTTTTAATGTTCACAATTAGTTTATTCATGGATGGGCTTATACATGAGTCTTTTAAAAATGTATTACCATATAAATCGAAATCTGATGGTAAAACAACTGAGTACTGAATAAATTATTCTTTAAATTTTTGCCAATCCGTAAAACTGGAAAGCTCCTGCTACTTCCAGACATAAATTGTGATTGCATACATGGGTATGAAAAATAATCCAAGAAATGGATTTTCTACATTGAATTAAGATTTTCCTGTTGTTCCAATTTAACCTTTATCATAGTTTCACTATTTGGCTTTGGACAGATGATATTTTTAACTTTCGTATCCCCCAACAATAATGGACGGACAATTATAGACTTGTTTGCAATACTGTATAGATTAAAGATTACTAATACACTAAATCAAGCCAGAATTAATCTAATGCAATACTCAATTTACAACTACAACCGAGACCAGAATTTCTGTTGTGAAGTAAGGCAGTTGTTAAGTGAATCACACCCAATTTTATAATTTTTTTGCCATGGTTGTTAAGCAAATCACTTGCAGTTGTTAAGTTAAAATTATATGGTTGCTAAGCAACCCCAGACTTTGCTTGCTGGAAGCTGGTTGGGAAGGTTGAAAATGTTGAAGGTGATCACATGACCTTGGGATGCTGCAGTTGTCATAGCTACATCTGAATTGACAACTGCACCATTTTTGATCATGTGACTGTGGGAATGCTGTGATGATTGTAAGACTGAGTACTGATTCTATGCCAATTTTTCCAATATTGTTGTAACTTTGAATGGTCACTAACGAATGGTTGTAAGTCGAGCATCATCTGTGAGGAATCAGTGTTGGTTAGATGTGGAGGAAAGAATGCTTGGCTAAATAAACCATCGATCTGAGCTAGCTGCATTTCTTTCTTATTCTTAAACATAAACTTTAAATATTTAAAGTTGACCCAAGTACTGTAGAACATAATTTAAATAATATTTCAGTGTAAATCTTTAAAGTCATGTTATTCTAAAGCATGAGGCTGATTGGCTGAAATAAACCAATTTCTACTACAGTATCGCAAAACACTATGCATCCAGCAATAGATTTCAAGCTACAGTATTCCCTTTTGATATAGCGGCCATAAATCCCTAAATTTTGAGCTACAAAATTGCAGACGACTATTAGGCAACAGCAAACAGATACAAAAAGCCAAATCTTTGCTCAATCTTGCAGCTTTCAGGATTGTATTTACTTTGTGTATAACAGCGATCAACACAACCTTCTGCTTGTTAACACTGGAAAAAATGGTAAAAACAGAACATAAAACCCATAAATTCAACAGAACAATACCCTTGATGATACAAGTGCATCATTCTCCATATGGTCTCTGGAAGAGGGGTTTTCCTCAATTTCTGGGAAGGTACTAACCTAATCTCAAGAGGGATGCTATTCTATAAAATAAGGGGTAGAACATAAAAGTAACATTTATAAGCTCCCAATATTTTTTTGCTCAGGAGTATGCACTAGATGGGTCAATTCCATGAGGAGAAAGCGGTAGTGAAATTCAACTGCCTCTGGAAATGTATTGGTGGCCAATTCAGGACCTGGAGCACAGATGTTCCATGGTTTACGAGTTTTTGAAATATTTTTTTTTATTTCACCTTTATTTCTTTATAAGTAACTCAAGGCAGTGAACGTACCTAATACTCCTTCCTGTTCCTATTTTCCGCACAACAACCTTCTGAGGTGATTTGGGCTGAGACAGTGACTGGCTCAAAGAAACCCAGATGGTTTTTCATGCCAAACACAGAACTAGAACTCACCGTCTCCTGAATTTTACACCAGCGCCTTAAGCGCTACACCAAACTGGCTTTTGTCATTAAGGCAATGTTTCCCAACCATAGTAATTTTAAGATAAGTGGACGCCAACTCCCAGATTCAATTCTGGCAATTGAAGTCCATTCATCTTAAAATGGATACGGTATTCCGGGAGCTGAAGTTCACACATCTTAAAATGGCTAAGTTTGGGAAACACTGCATTTAAAAAGATTCCTGCATGCTGGGTGATTTTCTAGGGCAGTCCCTGCAGAGTGCATTGCAGTAATCCAACTGTGCAGTGAGAAGCATTCCTGATGTCAAGTTTTCCCCTTCCACGTAGTGCTGCAAGTGACATTAATCTAGCATGCAAGGAGGAATGTTAAAGTGTGTTTTAAAAAGTGAACGCCACTCTTGGTGTCACAACCACAGGAAAGATTTTTCAGCATTCAACAAACATCATTCCCTAGTCCAGGGGTGGGCAATTGTGGCTCTTTTACAACCTGTGGACTTCAACTCCCAGAATTCCTGAGACAGCCAAGCTTTTACAGGTTGTAAAAGAGCCACAATTGCCCACCCCTGCCCTAGTCGAAGTGCGGTCAATCCAAACCAATGATTTTCCAAACCTGGCCACTTTTAACATGTGTGGACTTCATCTCCCAGAATTCTCCAGTCAGCATGTGGCCAAGTTTGAAAAGCATTAGTCCAAACCAATCAAATAGCAGGTGGGAATAAAGGCGAGCCAATGAGAACTTCGGATGAACCAGGCCTTCCTGCGTTCGCGCAGGCAAACATGAGTGAAGCACGTACAGTACGGAGGCAACGGCCACGCCCCTAAATAGAGCAAAGGGGCGGAGCTCGACGGTACCCGGCGAGCAACGATTCAGGAAACGGAGGACATTTGTGGAGATTTTAGCACTGTCATAAGCAGCGGGAATGAATATTCTTCCTAAGAAGTCGTGGCACGTCCGCAACAAAGACAATGTGGCTCGCGTAAGACGGGACGAAGCGGAGGCTGAACTTCAGCGGCAAAAGCGGGAGGCCAGAGTCCTCTTAGCTGAACAGGAGGTAAGTAGTCATGAAGGGGCATGCGCAAAGGGCGGGGGTGGCGTACTATTATGGCTTGGAATTATTGCGCATGCGCTGTATTCCAAGTCGTGGCAATAGTTAAAAACATTCTACTGCGCATGCGGATTCTGTCCCATCTGTTTTTGTTTTTTCTCTCTGAAGGAAATGTGTCAGTTCAGGGAAAGGAAATGAATATCAAATTTATTTCTTTTTATAGCAACTTTGGGGTTATGGTAATTCTTTAGTACATGCATCTAATCAAATCCATAAAAGTTAAGTGCTTCCAAATAGGCAATCTTAACTCCCTAAGGTGGAAGTGAGGTCAAAATTATTTCCAGGGACCTAACTCCTTATTTGGCTGCTGTTCAGAAAGAGCTACAGCGCTAAAGTTTTATATGGAATCTAAACATTCTATCTGGATTCTATCTCTTCATGCATTCTGCATGCAGAATAATTCTGCATTCATCTTCCTGCATGGATTAATAAACAAATAAAGCCAAACCTGAATTTTATCCAGATTTTTAGAAAAAAATCTGAGTAAGGTGGCAGTTTGGCTTTGACAACAATTCTATCGTTATCAAAATCATTATCAAAATCAAATTGCCTGCCACCTTGTTCAATTTTCTGTATTCTGTAACAATGGAAGCATCCTCAGTTTTTTAAAAAATGCATTTAAACAAATCAAAAAGATGACTTGAGCCTCAAACTTATGTGCTCCCAAGAATGAGATTTTTTTACATTTCTGGGAGGAAGATATTCTAATGACATCGGCCATCCACTGAAAAAGCCGATATAGTTTTATTTATCTAAAGATTTGATTTACATACCTGCCCATCTCAACAATGACTCTGAATGGGGATCAGTGATAAATAATACAATAAAACAATAAAACAGTGCACACACACACAAACCAAAATGCACAGTAGCTGAGAAAACCAACAGTCTTCCAGCAGATGGAGGAGACCGATTGCTTGGCACACTCTGGAGCCTCAGCCTCAAATACAGTGCCAGATCTTTGGAGCTTTATGAAAGACAGCAGTTGTATCCTAGGTTTTAATTGGCAGCTAATTTTGAATGTGAAACAGCATTCAGTATCTGGGATTCTTCTGTACATCTGGCCTGAATGGATGAAATTTGAGAAAAACCTGATTTAAGAATAGCTAGTCTGAAAGGTTTTAAACTTGAGGAACTAAATTCTTTGCCAAAATGGATTCTACTTAATCTGGGATTTGATTGAAATCAGGATTTCTTCTGATGTTATTAAATCAATGGAAGAAAGAAGAAAACTGACAAGGTGTTTTCTGGACTTCTCCCACACTTATATCCTAACATTCTTTTAATATTATTTTCTTTGCTTTTTCTGACACAATCTGTATATCCTGAACTGAATAATTTATCCATACTATGACAGGCAGTCAATTATCTTGTAGGAAATTGAATAAATTGATGTGAGAGATTAAAAAGTTGGAAAGGTGATTGTTGATACATAAGAGAATGATACGAGATAATAAGGGAAAATCAAGAATCTGCCATTATTTGTGTTCTTGATTGTATTACTGTACTCCTATCATCAGAGGAGATCTAGTAGAGTGTAATTTAAAAGTTAGCTGATTTATCCACGTTCTATTTAAACACAACAATTAAATGTAGACTCTGGCTTGAATGTGTTAGATTTGTTTTTATTATCACCTTACTTGTTCTTGACTTGAAACACACAGAGGCTTCCATACTATTGTAGGAAGTTAGCACCCACCCCTCTCCTGGAAGAGTGAAATATTTTAGGAAATATGAAAAAGGCAGAATATTATATTTCCCTGGGAGAAGCATGTTCCCTGGGAGAAGCAGCTCCCACCTTCCTGCCCCCCACCCTTTGTTAATGGGACAGAGGCAGAAACCCAATCTTTTGTCAAAGGACATTTGCAACACAATAGCAACAGAAACTAACACAATGGGACCCATCTAGACGAGGCTCACCACATGGCACCTGGGAAGATTGCATCAGCCAGCAAGACCCCCACCCCCTGGGAGTCTGACAACCAATCAGGATACTCTTTCGGGGCCCCAAGAAATGCAGAGCCAGAGAGAGCATAAAAACCTGAGGATTTACTGTATCTGCCCTTTTCTGTTCAGGAACTCAAGCCATGTGATCCTGTCCACCATTAAACCATCTTTCCAAGCAGTCTCCATGTTTCCAGTGTCTGTTTTCCCCACTTGGAGCAGAACCCAGAAGGATGTTTCTTCCAACAATTGGCGACCCAGCGGGACTCCAAGCTAACCTAACCAATGGACCAGGCCCAGGTAAGCCTCCCTTGCTAGCAGCAGACCCATTGAGTCTGTGGGCATGTTTTCATGGACCTTGGCCATTTGGAACTAGGTTTTAAAGGGGTTTTGAGTTTGAGCTCAAAGGCTGCTTGGAAAGAAGGTGAGTACCTCTAAATTTTAATTTTAAAGTATGGAAAAGCATGGGAAATTTGTGTATGCCTGCATGTGTGTGAGTGAAGGCCCTTCTCCCAATCACAGTTGGATCTTGCTTCCTCTGTGCATTTCCTAGCCGCAGAAAGACTAACAGTCTGGAGAGCATGGGGGTTTTGCCAGAGCACAGGACCTTCTCTTAGGGAAGGAGGAAGTGTGTGTGTGGGATTCCACCTGGAAAACAGTCTGATTTCACCTCTTTGAGTGACCTCTAGCCGCCCCTCTGCCTACTGCTAGCTCCACCGAGCCATGACCGGTAGGATAGAGAAAGCAAGGGGGGGTTGCCAAACGTGGAACTTTGTGTTTAAAAGGAATGGAAGCCGAGCGAACAGAAGCGTGTGAAGGGGGGGGGGGTAATAAAATTGTGAAAGGGAAACCCGGTTTTGTCCAGCCCAGACACGGGGCGAGCGTGTGTGTGTGAGAGGAGGTGCCAGTACCACCTGCTGGGGTCAGCAGGTCCTCCCGGATCCCCTTTTTGGATCCGAAAAACTACGGCGATTCCCTAAGAGGAAGGGGCCCATACTTCGTAAGGGAATCGAAGTCCTTCCCAGAGCTTTTTCTCTGAAAACTGATGGCGTGCCACCCGGCTAAGTCGAAGTGATCCTTCCGGAGAAAAGGAAAGGGTCATGGGTAGCGATAGTTCGCGGGTGGCGGGGACCCCAGTAGATGAAGTGCTCGCGGCCTGGGACGCCAGGCGGGTGCCCATATTGAGGGGCATGGATAAAAGGAAATTAGGAAAATTGTGTCAAAAATGGGCTTTGCTAAGAGACAACACCGGGAGACAAATTTGGCTAAATAAAGGTACTTAAAAGAAAAGGGAAATATATAAATAGGAATGTTGGGTTTTTTGTTTGTTTGTTTTGTTTGTTTGTTTTGTTTGTTTGTTTGTCTCTCTGTCTTCTATGCAACCACGTGGTATGTTTAAGATTTGTGCCTTCCCTAATTTAACTGAGATTTATGTGGGAATGATCAATGTGTGTGAAATCTCAGAGTTCTGTTTTCTTCTCTTTGTCTTCCTTGTTTTATGTGTGTGTGTCTAAGTCTTTGTGCACCCTCGAGGTAATTGTAACTGTAAAATGTATCTGATCTCTAGAGACAAGAATTTTAAATTGTTAGAAAAAAAAAAAAAGGTTGAAGCAATGAAAATGGGGGAGAGAGAAAAAAAGAAAGAAAGAGCCTTTGCCCTGTGTTTGTCCGGCCAACAAACACAGATTAAAGAGAGCATTTCATTTCATTTCTGTTTTTTTCTCCTCCTCTCTCTGTATCTTAAAGTAATAACTCAAGTTTATGAGGAAACGTTTTAAGCTTGTTTACAAGAAAAAAAATCAGTCTTGCATTTACTGTATGTGTTTAAATGGGTTTACCTGTTCATCTCTTTCCTGAAGCATGTGAATCCAGTTTTTTCTTATCTGTTGTGTCTCCATTTTGATGAAACTGCATTATCTGTTTAGTAACTGCAATATTGTTGTGTTGTTTCTTTTCAAACTCTGCCTGCAAGCTATCTACCCCCCCATCTCTAATCCTGTTACATTGCCTTTCCTGGGAAGATTACCCACAAAAGGGGGGAGGGGACCCTGTTCTAATGTCTTTCAGCCTTGCACAAAGGACTCTGCACCTGTGGAAGCAGAGCACATGGATCCAGATGCTGCCTCCAGAGGAGACCTTCCATCAGTTTGAACCAGAAATTGGGTTTGAATCCAGTCTCCACTGAAAGTCAGCACAGCAACCAGAGTGGAGCAGACCTTTCCAAGCCTGACTGACCAGCCTTACCACCAAGCATGCTACCCAGCAGACATGAAAGAAAAGACCCTGAGATGTACAAGTAAAGACCAAAAGATTCTTTTCAATTCCCAGAAGACAGCTGGAAAGACTATGGGGGAGGGTGGAAATTCATTGTAAGGTTTTCTTTCTTGTCTCATTTATATTGTAATCAGTTTATTGTAAGAATTGTATTTGGGAGTGACTGCCACAGCAAGTTATGTACACTCTAGATTTCTGTCTGGTGGAGAGGAGAAATATGTCCAAAATATTTGTATTGTCTGTATTGTAAAAGTAGCTGCATACACATGCACACACAGAGAGACACATTATTCAGAATTAGACTGAAACTATTCCCTTCCCTTACCTCCACACAAAGCTTCTCCTAGGTTGATTTTTGCTCTGTGGCACTAAAAGCCCAAGGAGTCATATCTCCCTGCTAATTCCATGGGGAGGAAGCAATACCCCTCAGGCAATTCCCTCACTTGAAGAGATAGCAGAAAAGTGATCTCCAAAACCCAAGCCCTGACTGTGACTCACAAATGATGCTGCCTAGTTGCCCAGTAAAGGAAGATATATTGCACTGGTGGTCTCATGAGTAAAAATCTCAGGGCTCATTATGTGTAACACCAAAAAAAAAAAAAGAAAAAAAAAGAATGGATATTGTATACTGGCTAACCTCAATTTGGACTCACAAATCCTGGATGCACTAAACTAAGAGCTAGGACAGGTTCAGTAACCAACCCTTGGAAATGGGCAGCCTGCAATTTAAAGGAAAATCATGGCTGTGAAAAATTTTGGGACATGTGTTTGCTTGAAACCTGACTGGAAGCTCACAGAAAGTAATATCTGAAATCTGAAATTAATTGGCATGGAAAATTGGATACTGTAAAATTCTTACCAGAAATTTTTTCCTGGCTGCTAGACCTTCATGGTTGAAAGCTTTTGGAAGCCACTGAAGGAATCCTTTTCTGTTGCCTCTATCAATGCCTCCCCTTTGCATTAGAAAATTAAAAGCACCCATTAAGCCTCCCTGATGTGATCAATTTTAATCTTTTGCCAAGAACTTGTTTCAAAACTCACGTTTTGAAAAAAAAAAGAGTAGGGATTGTAGGAAGTTAGCACCCACCCCTCTCCTGGAAGAGTGAAATATTTTAGGAAATATGAAAAAGGCAGAATATTATATTTCCCTGGGAGAAGCATGTTCCCTGGGAGAAGCAGCTCCCACCTTCCTGCCCCCCACCCTTTGTTAATGGGACAGAGGCAGAAACCCAATCTTTTGTCAAAGGACATTTGCAACACAATAGCAACAGAAACTAACACAATGGGACCCATCTAGACGAGGCTCACCACATGGCACCTGGGAAGATTGCATCAGCCAGCAAGACCCCCACCCCCTGGGAGTCTGACAACCAATCAGGATACTCTTTCGGGGCCCCAAGAAATGCAGAGCCAGAGAGAGCATAAAAACCTGAGGATTTACTGTATCTGCCCTTTTCTGTTCAGGAACTCAAGCCATGTGATCCTGTCCACCATTAAACCATCTTTCCAAGCAGTCTCCATGTTTCCAGTGTCTGTTTTCCCCACTTGGAGCAGAACCCAGAAGGATGTTTCTTCCAACACTATGTAGGATGTTGTCTTGGACAAATTGAGGCATTGACCTAAGTGTGAGCCTTGGATAAATATCTGCCTTTGATTTTAGGCCAGGACTGAATTCTTACGGAAGAAAGCACGTCTGTCAGCTGCAGAAGGTGATAAGAGTGGCTCAGACCTTGTTTCTTTGGATTCAGAAAAGCCCCCAGGACATCTTAACCTCTTTCAGGGGTTGCAAGAGAGTGGCAACAAAGAATATGAGGAAGAGAAGAAGCAGGAAAAGGTAATGGTGAAAAAGTAGGAATACAGTTTGCCAAAATTCTGTTTTCTCTAGTTTACCTAAGTGGGCACTGAAAGCCTTGAGATACGCAGGCTCCTGTTTATGGGTTCTGAGAACAAAATATGGACAGTAGTAGTAATATTTAGATTCAGACCTTTTAAATATAATAAATAAATCTGCTTGTTGGTAAATAGAATCCTGATTTAGCAGGGTTTTCTTTTTTACACTAAATGCATTTTTCCTTCCCGATCAACTAAACAACTTCAGGCTAATATTTCGATGAAAACTCTCAGTCATCCAGACAAAAGTGTCTGAAGGTTGAATCATGGCAACTGGATTCAACTTTAAGATCCCTTTGCCTGGATGACTTGAGAGTTTTCATTGCAACACATTTTGGAGGGGAAACTCCTGAGGTTGTGGCAACGACTTTCTGCCTAGCTAGCTTGCTCTGACTGATGCTGCTGCTTGGAGGAGCAGCGAAACATCTCAAACTAACCAAAAAAAAAAAAAAAAAAAAATAGTCCTGTTGCCATGATACAACCTTTAGACAACTTTTCGCATCCTAAATAATCACGTTCTTGTACTTTAAACCACAGTAGCACAATGCCTATTGGTTACTGTTAATTAAAACCTGTCAGGAGAAGGCTGATTATTAAGTGATATTCTGCATTGGGTCCCAGGGAGTTCACTGAATCCACAGTAAGCAGTTTGCTTTAGAGAAGAAGAAGAATAGGGAAATACTCCTTTGGATAGAATTATATACCTGGAGCACTAGAATATGTGTGTGGGGAATGGATGGATGGATGGATAGCTTGAGTAATTTTCTTGGCTTTTTATCCCTTACAGGAGCGAAAAGAAAAAGCTCTAGGAATCCTGACTTACTTGGGCCAAAGTGCAGCGGAGGCTCAGACATCCATTCCCTGGTATCAGGAGCTGCCAGATCGTAGCAAAACCAATGCCAAGGATGAGAAACTTAAGGGAAGGCTGGACCCCCTGTCTGAGATGGGAAAACATTTATACAAGAAGAAGCGCTCTCATAAAAAGGAAGAAAAGAAAGAAAAAGGAAAACCGAAGCCCAACGAAAGCAAAGGAAACCTAGCACTTAGGTGGGTATCCTTTTTTTGTGCACTCAAGGAAATTGTCAGTATCGAGCAGCAAATGGCTGTTCAGTGACTGTGATGGAGTTTCTGTTTTTCCAGAGCATCCAGGCAGCTTTGACAAGGCAGGGAGAAACTGAGTTGACGCTAAACTGAAGCCTGTAGTTGATGTAAATAGAATATCAACTTGCAATTTAATGCTGCAAGAAACAAACTAAGGTTAATATTTAGGGAATTATGGAGGGGTGGGGTTTTTTTGCTGATGTTGTTTGAAGAGATATCACCCTGGAAAGCAGAATGTAGGGTGGTAGGCCTACTGGTATTTGAGGATTAGATAAGATTTTGTATATTGCTGCCAAACTACCTTTGTGAGACTAGTGTTTTATTGGGATGCAAACTGGGTTGCATCTTTTGCTTGTCTGGAATAAAACCAGTTTATATGTACCTGTTATAGGATCACAGGGCATGTGCTTGAAGGTACATGACAGTGTCAGCCATATTGGAGTTAATCTGATTAAAAGAATAGCCCTTCTAATTCTGCAGAAATTCATATTCTATGCACGACAATATTATCTTCTAGTTTTAACCTGAGGAATATAAAACCAGATCTGTATTATTGAGCTATACAGGTAGTCCTTGATTTAAGATCACAATGGAGCCCAAAATTTCCATTGCTGAGCAAGACAGTTGTGCTGTATTTTATGACCTTTTGGCCACCGTTGCTAAGTGAATCTCTGCAGTTTTTAAGTGAATCTGGCTTCCCCCCTTGACTTTGTCAGAAGCTAGCTGGAAAGGTTACAAATGGTGATTGCACGGCTTTGGGACAGCGCAACTATCACAAATGCATGCCCCTTGTCAAGCACCCGAATTTTAAACAAGTGACCATTGGGAATGCTGCAACGGTGGTAAGTGTAAATACTGGTCATGTCACTTCTTTAATTGGTACTGTTAATGTCAAATCGTCATTAGACAAGTGGTTGTATGTAGAGGACTAACACTTATATACCATAGTGCTTTACAGCACTCTCTGAGCAGTTTACAAATATTAGCATATTGCCCTCAACAATCTGGATCTTCATTTTACTGACCTTAGAAGAATGAAAGGCTGAGTCAAACTTGAACGTTGCCAGGATCAAACTCCTGACTGGGAGCAGAATTGGCCTGCAATACTGTATTCTAACTGCTGCACTTAACCATGGC